>NC_134491.1:59020611-59185611 GCF_040206685.1 Ascaphus truei | reverse complement strand
GGGAGAGAGCAGGGCTGTTGATAGAGGGTTGGGCAGCTTTCTCCATCCTGATTGGCTGCATTATACAGCAAGAAGGGGGTAAGATGGTCCGTGGTTCACAGCAACTTCAGCAGCCAACGCATGGATGTCTAAAAAAACTTTATTGATCGCTAGCAGCAAACATCAGGCAACCACTCTAACATGTTTCGTCCAGGCTATGGACTTTTTCAAAGAGTTATACAGCAGCAGACAATCAGGAGAAGGTGCCAGGAGCCTGGGGGTGGTGCCAAGGAGAGGAGGAAACAGCATAGAGCGGTAGAGAGTGTGTGTTTGTGTGTGTGTCAAGCGCATCGCACCTTTCACCATTGTGTCCAGTATTTTTGGAGAAACCACCTGGCAACCCTAATGAGGACTGCAGTTGGCCACCCCTGACTTGGACAATGAACATCTCTGCTACTAATGTTTGTTTAATCATTTAAGATATGTTTCGTCTTTGCAAATTTAGGTCAGAAAGACCAACTACTAAAAACAAATGTTGAGAATACACAATATTTATAGCTTTGGTTAGCTAGATATGAACGTATACTTAAGGGAGGAAAGAATTCACACAATATGGGGAGCAGAGGCAAAAAGTTAAAAAAAGGTTTAGAACAAGGTACATGATGTCACATTGTTCCATGTTATTTTTGTCTAGGTTCCTTTTATGTGCTGATATTTATCCCTCTCCTTTAATGAAGCAGCAATTCCAAACTTGTGTTTCATATTTATATTTGATGGGTTATTGTAGGAATTGTGGTTACTTTATAAAAAATAATAAAAAGGAAAATTACTAGAGCTTTTTAGCAAATATAAATACCACATGTGGTGCATTTGCATGTCTCAGACAGGTCTGCAACCCTGTGTTTCCCCATGATCGCTTAGCAAAAAGTGCTTCCACTGCAGCCAGGGATTCTGGGTAATGACATGCAAATCAGCAGTCTTCTTATCCATTTTAGTACGGACCCCTTATAAGCTTATGCCTGCCGCACTGCACAGCCCAGGTTAAAGAAGTGCAGAGCCAGTAACCCTGCTCACAGGCAGCTATTTTTACCTTTTGGATCTCACCAGTGCGAGGTCAGTTGCCGGCTATGCAACGTGAAGCTGGCGATTGTTTACAATCAGACATTAAAAAAGTTATCGTGGGCAAAAAAAAAAGGGACAAAAACCTTCCAGTGTACCGTGCACGGCCAATAAAAAATACCACATGTGGTGCATTTGCATGTCTCAGACAGGTCTGCAACCCTGTCTTTCACCATTATCGCTTTGGCAAAAGGCGCTTCCACTGCAGCTAGGGACTCTGGGTAATGACATGCAAATGAGCACAGTGTGTCACTCTTACTTCTTATCCATTTTAACATGGGACCCTATAGGTTTTTAAAGAAGTACAGTATAAAAAATGAAACACTATGGTTTGGTCCATTTAAGTGGGACTGATTTTTTAACTTGGTGATGTGAGTTCAGCTGTCTTATAGCTTAGAGAGATCAACAGAGGCCAGAGGCCTTAACTGAGGATGGTTAACCTCCCTTAGATGAATGCAGGTGAATGCCAGTGCCTTGTATGGAAGAGTGGATTGAACTGCATTCACTCAACCTGTGCAATTGCTGGTATTTACAGGGTAAGCTTTTCATTGGTCAAAATGTGATTGGGAAATTAAACCAGTGAAACAAAGAAAATGTAGCAGAGCTGTTCTATATGCTATTAATGTAGCAATATTATGCTGCTATGATCCATTCCAATATTTTATTATATTACTGTCTTAAAGATGCAAATAACAAACCGTACTTATGTTTCAGTTTTACCTGGTGGCTTTCATTTTCCTCAACATCAGGACGGGGTGAAGCAAAGTAATCGAAAAATAGAAAACATCTTTGTAGGAAAATGAGATTGCAGCTGTGTAAGTGGAGCACAAACCATAAATCAGAATGTCAAATCCAAAACACATGACTTTTGCAAGTTCTCCATGTGTGCTATAATGTGATTACAGCCTGGTAACTATTATGATTTAAAACAAAGTCTTTCATGCTAGAAACAAAATGTGGAATGTGAGGATCAGCCCGGGGAAGGGAGCTGTGCACTATACACATAGCCCCTCAATGTCAGCAAGATAAACTGCAGCAGGAGTGGCCAACTCCAGTCCTCAAGGGCCATCGACGGGTCAGGTTTTGAGGATATCCCTGCTTCAGCACAGGTGGCACAATCAGTGGCTCAGTCACCTGTGCTGAAGCAAGGATATACTGAAAACCTGACCTGTCTGTGGCCCTTGATGACTGGAGTTGGCCACAGCGCCTTAAGTATCTGTTTGTCAGGTGTAAGAGGGATAGAGCGAGGTTTAAGGATTGCATTGGAAAAGGTTTCAAGTACGAAAGGGACAAATTAGCAAGTGTTGCTAAGCATTGCCTGACAAACTGAAATTAGTTTCATTTTTTTGTATTATAAAATCTGGAAGCCAAATGCAAAGATTACAGAAGTCCCGTCCCCCCCCCCACCCCCATTTTATCCTATAAACAAATGGCCCAGCTGCTCTTTCTAAGATTCCAGTTTTAAACTTGGACTTTGTAGTATAAACTTTGTTGTAATGGTATTTAAAGTGTCATAGGCAATAAGCATCTAAGACTAGTCCATAAATTGTAGACTGGTTACATGTACTTCTAAAGTTGTTAAAGACAGCTGTGCTTTTCTGGTAATTTAAGTCATTTCTGGAACTGGGCAGCCCTCCAGGTATATTTTCAGACAAACAATTGGGACAAGAGGGTTTATCAAAACTTCAGGGGTCATTTTTTTTCACCCGGGCAGAAGTTATACTTAGTTTATCGAAAATATATCGCTTCCCACTTCATTGGAAATGTTGCCATTTTGCTACGCTTTAATAAACCCCTTACCCTTTCTTCTCCCGTCCTGTATTTCAACTGAGGGCAACCGAGAAAAAGTTTCCTCCGCCGCCTACAGGATACTGCAAGGAACTTGTTACAGTTTCACACATTATTTTATTGTGCAGGAAAAAATAAAAGCACAATGTTTCAGGGGGGGCAGGGGTGCGCAATGGGGGGGGGGGGGCAGGGGTGCGCAATGAGGGGGGGCAGGGGTGCGCAATGGGGGGGGGGCAGGGGTGCGCAATGGGGGGGGGGGGGGGCAGGGGTTACAGTTACAGACGTCCCGCGCCCTCCCGCAAGGGATTTAAATGAAATGCCGGAGGACCGCGCGAGGCCTCTGTAACTAACTTACCTTGGCTTCCAGCGAAGCGGTAACCCCGCGTCAAATGACGCTGTGGGGTCACGTGACCCCGCAGCATCATTTGACGCCGGAGCCAAGCAGGGGAGGGGGGGCGCAGGCAGGGGGGCATGCTTGCGCAACCCTGCCTAACTAACCCCTAAGTCATGTGCATTGTTTCCATACTATTGCCTTTAAACAATATTTCAACTAAGAACATCTCTTTCCATGACATCAGAATAAATGAGTTCTTCAGTATTAGGTGATACCTTTTTTATTGGACTAACAATTTATGTCATAGGACAAGCTTTCGAGAGTTCTCCTCTCTTCTTCAGGTCGAGTAATACTGATATACAAAGGATTTAATGGCTAAAACAGTGTAGAGAGAAAAAAAAAACAACAGCTATGTACTGTAGATAAGGTAGGGTGTTAAAAGTGTTTGAAGCCAGGGGATGGTGACAAGGAAAGGTGCGGAGGGGGAGGGATGCTGGGGGAGGGATGCTGGGGGAGGGATGCTGGGGGAGGGATGCTGGGGGAGGGGGAGCGGGTGGGGGGAAGAGAAAGTGTGGATAAGAATAGAGGCAAGCAGGATAATTGCAAACAATTTTGATAGGGTGTGAGAAAACCCATGTCCGCATTAAGTCCTTTGGTTTTGGTGTCAAAGAGTCTTATCATTCTGAGTTCAAATGTTTTCCGTTCTTGAGTGCTTTTAAACATTCCATTGAGGATTTTGATTTTTAAATCGTTTATGGAATGATCTGGCTGTGAGAAGTGTTGTCCCACAGGTGAGCAGTATCTTCCTTCTTCGTGATGGAGTATGGAGTGTCTGTGTATATTCATTCTGCCTTGTTGTTTTTGGCTGGTTTCCCCAATGTAGCAACCTTGGTCACATTTGTTGCACTGAATCATATCTTATACTATATTAGTGAAAGCACTGTATGTTTGCCTGCCTGCCTGCCTGCCTGCCTGGATGTCCGGTGTCCCTAGGGGAAATCTCATTGGTCCCTTGGGCCGCCCCCGCACACCTCTCATTGGCCTGAGGCGGAGTGACGGGCCAAAGGACACACACACACACACACACACCTCTCTGTCCTCTCCCCCCCCCCCATCACACACACCTCCCTCTCCACTCACCTCCCTCCACCTCCCGCTCCACTCACCTCCCTCCCGCTCAACTCCCTCCACCTCCCGCTCCATTCACCTCCCTCTCCATTCACCTCCCTCTCCATTCACCTCCCTCCCTCCCGCTCAACTCCCTCCCCGGCGCAGGGACAGGCAGTGGGCAGGGCAGCCTGCCGCTGCCTCCACTCACCTCCCGCTCCCTCCACCCACCTCCCGCTCCCTCCACTCACCTCCCCTCACCTCCCGCTCACCTCGCTGGCGCGGGGACAGGCATTGGCCAGGGCAGCCTACCGCTGCCACGCGGCACCTAACCTCCCTCCCGCTCAACTCCCTCCCCGGCGCGGGGACAGGCAGTGGGCAGGGCAGCCTGCCGCTGCCTCCACTCACCTCCCGCTGCCTCCACTCACCTCCCGCTGCCTCCACTCACCTCCCGCTGCCTCCACTCACCTCCCGCTCCCTCCACCCACCTCCCGCTCCCTCCACCCACCTCCCGCTCCCTCCACTCACCTCCCTTCACCTCCCCTCACCTCCCGCTCACCTCCCTGGCGCGGGGACAGGCATTGGCCAGGGCAGCCTACCGCTGCCACGCGGCACCTAAGATGGCGGCGGAAGGAAGGACCCCTTCCTCCCTCGCGGACTAACTAACATGGCGGCGGCCAGAAGGAGAGGTGAGTGTGTGTGAGTGTGTGTGAGTGTGTGTGAGTGTGTGAGTGAGTGAGTGTGTGTCTGTGTCTATGTGTGTGTGTGTCACAGCGTGACAGTGTGTGTGTGGGACACTGTGTGTGTGTCTGTGTGCGTGTGTGTGTGTGTCTGTTACACTGTGTCTCAGACACTGTAGAGTGGGGACCGGAGCTACACATGGGGGGTGGGGGGGGGGGTCAGGAGCGGAGAAAGATACAGGGGGAGTGGAGAGGAGGGACCCGTCAATTTAAACCAAACCAACCCCCCTCCTGTCCACTGCCCCCCCTCCTGTCCACTGCCCCCCCCCTCCTGTCCACTGTCCCCCCCTCCTGGCCACTGTCACCCCCCCTCCTGTCCACTGTCACCCCCCCTCCTGTCCACTCTCCCCCCCCTGTCCACTCCCCCCCTCCTGTCCACTGTCACCCCCCCCTCCTGTCCACTCTCCCCCCCCCGTCCACTCTCCCCCCCCCCGTCCACTCTCCCCCCCCTCCTGTCCACTCTCCCCCCCCTCCTGTCCACTCTCCCCCCCCTCCTGTCCACTCTCCCCCCTGTCCACTCTCCCCCCCTCCTGTCCACTCTCCCTCCCTCCCATCCCCTCCAAATAGTCACCTATTGTTCCACCATTTATAAATAATACTACAGTAAGTCCTCGTTTTACGACGCTTCGCTTTACGACGAATGGCTTATCCGACGCTGTCCAATGCATCCCTATGGCCGGTTTTACGACGCCAAAATGGCTTATCCGACGCTCTTACGATGCTTTGCAAAGTTGCAACATTATGTCAATCAGAAAGCTGCAGTCAGGGAAATCATCCAGATCAGTCTGTGTGAAGGTTTTGTGGTATATTTATGCCTTTAAACATGTCTAACAGTTTTATTATACAGTTCTGGATTCAATAAATAGAATCTTTACATCATAATGTATGTGTGTGCAGCATAATCTTATTGTTTGAGTAAAATATTTTGTGTATTTTAGCATTAAAAATGCCTTCAGGAACGGAACGTTTCATTTAAACAGTGTTCCTATGGGAAAACGGGTTTCGCTTTACAACGTTTCGCTTTACAACGCCATTTTGAGTAACGCATTGCGTCGGATAACCGAGGACTGCCTGTACCTATTACGCATTTACATCCTGGGCAACGCCGGGTCTCTCAGCTAGTACACTATATTCCTGGATGTGCAGCTGTATGATCCTTTAACTTTGAGTGTTCCATGGTTGTGACTGGCTGTGAGACCCTGGCATATATGTTTGCAGAGTTTGCAGCGTTTGTTGTTGCACGGTTTTTTGCCATTATCAGTGTCTTTAAGTTCATTGTGAAGTTTTCTGCTGACTGATTTCTGTTTGAGGTTTGGTGGTTGCCGGAATGCAAGAATGGGAGGTTTGGGAAAGATTTATTTTAATGTCGCATCCTCTGCCAGCATGGGCTGCAGATCTTTGATTATTTTTCGTATACCCTCTAGGGTAGGGTTGTATGTGGCCTCTAGTGACATCAGAGATAGAGATAGAAGAAAGGCCACAGCTTATTTGCAGTACAAAGGATTTCTCGAATGGATAAGAAGTAAAGTGACACTGTGCTCATTTGCATGTCGTTACCCAGAATCCCTGGCTGCAGCAGAAGCACTGTTTGCTAAGTGGCAAGTGGTAATAGGGAAAGACCGGGTTTCAGACCTGTATGAGACATGCAAATGCCCCACAAGTGGCATTTTTATTTACTGTACAGCGAAGGGCTTTTGTCACTTTTTTTTTCTGAGAAAAAGACTATTGCTTAATGTGAATGTTATATACAAAAATGTTTCATGTAGGATGCTCTTGATAGCACCAGGAATGAAGAATGCATTATTTACAAGAAAAACCTCTGGGAGAAGCATCTGAAATATACAAACTCCATGTGATGCTGTGCAGTAGTTTTTCCAGCTATTCAACTAGATAAACAGTGAAGCTTTAGGACAGGGTAACAAAATAGATACTTCTAGGTGACAAATTAGCAACTCGGCTTAATGACATGAAGCATGGAAACAACAACATTGTATACTGCAGTTACATTACACGTATTTACTTTTATGAGAAGTGGGATAGCAAAATGGAATTTCTAATCTCTTCTCTCATTGCGGTTTCTGTCAGTTGTAAGGTTAAGTTGTAAGATTTGTGACTCTTTGCTCTGGTTTGAAACAAATAAATGAATTCCACTTACACTTAAAAGTTAAAAAAAAAATCATTTTTGGCGCCCGAGGTCACCAATAGAGAACCACAACATCCTCTGGCAAGAGGTCTTGGCTTTCCATTGACCACCAAAGAGAGGCTGACCCTCAGCAGCCGTATCGTGTCCACTGGATACAAGCTCTGATATCCTGGGAACTCCCAGTTGAGGGAAGAAAAAAATCTGCAAAAAACTACAGCACTATAGATTGTTGTTTTATTGTCATCCACTAAATAAGTGGTACGAGTTTTATGTTTACCATCACAATGCTTTGTACCTAACCAGAAGAAATTGCATCTTAAAGTAGCAGTACACGCTGCTCATTTGTGTTGGAGGGGTATTATTTTAAAACGCTACTTGACCTGGGCATACCGCGGAGACAATTTGTAGTACCTCAACTTCTGGGGACCTCCTGGTGCCTGTGATATAACTACTTTGTCCACTGGGTGAGCATGCTTGCCTGGTGACCACAATATGCTGGCTCGCGCTGACAGTCAATATAGTTACATAGTAGATGAGGTTGAAAAAAGACATATGTCCTTCAAGTTCAACCTATGCTAAATTTAGACAACAGATATTTTATCCTATATCTATACTTGTTGATCCAGAGGAAGGCAAACAAAAAAAACCCAGAGACATATCATCCAATGATATCTCATAAGGGGAAAAATAAATTCCTTCCTGACTCCAAGAATTGGCAATCGGATTAATCCCAGGATCAACATCCTTCCCATGGGAATATACATCCGCAATGTCATTGGGAGATGGGACATCGGGAGATGGGGCATCGGGCGATGTGATATTGGGAGATGCCACATTGGGAGAACCCTGCAGCCATATTCGTAGTTTTTGTATCACACATCGGCACAAAAATCTACAAATATCTAGGAAACCATGCAAGGGTGTAATCAGAATTTCTTTTTGGGGTGTGCAGTTTTTACCAACCCTCCCCATCAATGTTGTGACGTAATGTGACACAGCGTTGTCATGATGTCACAGCGTTGTGATGGCGCGTTGTCATGGCAACGCATCACCATGTGACATCGCTGCGTCCTGTGATGACGTGTTGTTATGGCAACGTATCGCCATGTGACGTCGCGTCACCATGACGGTGCAGCGTCACATGGCACTGGAACGCCGATGAGGAGGGCTGCTGTCATACAGAGGCCCATCTCTCTCCCCCAGCAATCAGTTTCATGAGTGATACCAATTTTTGGGGAGTGCAAATGCACCCTTGCACCCCCCTAGTTGTGCTCCTGTAACCATGGGTCCCTGGAGGTTAGGAGACTGCAGATAAGTTGGCATAGATGTTCCAGCTCCAATTCAGCCCCTAATTAACATTCGGGTTGCACATTGATACCCTGACATCCAAAATCTATGCTAAACTGGATGTACTTTATAGGAACAAATCTTCCCTAAGTCAGCTGGTCAGAAAGCACATTGCACAGCAGATGCTAATGCCAATTATAGACTATGAGGACATAGTATATGGCACAGCACCCCAAACTCACCTTGGCAAACTAGACGCCCTCTACAACTCAATATACTGCTTTGTCCTCCAATGTAGCTACAACACACATCACTGCAAAATGCTCATAGAACTAGTTTGGCCATCACTTGAGTCTAGGCGCAAAGTTAATCTTTCCTGTCTCGCCTTTCTGGGCAAGATACCCACTTATTGTATTGTATTGTATTGTATGTCTTTATTTATATAGCGCCATTAATGTACATAGCGCTTCACAGTAGTAATACATGTGGTAATCGAATAAATAACAGATAATATAAATAACAGATCATGGGAATAAGTGCTTTAGACAAACATAACATTAAGGAAGAGGAGTCCCTGCCCCGAGGAGCTTACAATCTAATTGGTAGGTAGGGAGAACGTACAGAGACAGGAGGAGGGAGTTCTGGTAAGTGCGTCTGCAGGGGGCCAAGCTTTATGTATCATGTGTTCAGATTGTCCACAGTGCTATTCGTATGCTTCTTTAAGCAAGTGTGTCTTAAGGTCTTATCTGAACAAGCTCCTCACCCTTATCACAAGCAGCACTTATCACCTGAGATCTGAATCCAAAAGACTGTTCACGATCCCAAGGTTCAACAAAGTATCCGGCCGCTCCTCCTCTTCTTACTGTGCACCTCACACCTGGAACAATCTACCTGAGACTCTCAAAGCCGCAACCAGTCTAAATTCTTTCAAAATTAAAGTGGTCTCACATTTTAATCTGGTCTGTAACTGCTACATACGCCTATAACATATATTATCATTAACTGTTCATGCGTCTTTATATATAATATATAACCCTGTTCACTTAATGTAACTATGTAACCATATTTATAACCATAAATTATATTTATGTACATAAATATTAAATATTATAATATAAATATTAAATAGTTATAACCATGTATTTGTCATAACTCTGTGCTGAGGACATACTTGAAAATAAGAGGTAACGCTCAATGTATTACTTCCTAGTAAAACATTTTATAAATGTAGCCATGTCACCTGATGGTTACTATCCTGCCCTTGGACTGGCAGAATACTGGTACAATCAGGTTGCCAGTAGTTGGTATGGGTTTTTTCTCCCTTCCTTCTGGTACTGCAATTGAGTGACAGCAGGGGGTGGTACATCCTGTTGTAGCTGGGACAACGGGGTGCCCGTCTCCTGGCTGTACTTAAGGGCAGGACCGCCCTAAAGTTAGAGTGTTCCTTCCCTCGTAGCAAGGCAGGTAACACAACTGGGAGCCTGAGATTGGGGCCTTCCCATGTGCTCTTCCCTCCGGGGGAGAGTGAGTGTGGACCAATACCTCTACCTTCGCTAGGGAGGTAGGGAAGAGCTAGGAAGGCTGCAGGTGCCCTTGGCCTCTAGTGACGGTCCAGGGACCATCATTCATTGAGAGCTCAGAGTACTGCATCCGGCAGAAGAATGTTGTGTAACTGTGCTGTACAGAGTGAATAAACCATTCCTGTTGTTATATACCTCCTGCCTGGTGCGTGACCTTACTGGGGGGAGAGGTAATAAGTTCTACCGTGGGAGATCACCTTCAGTTCCTGGAGCCTACGGCAGATGGAGGCGCTGCACTGCTAGAGAGATATGTGGGGTATGAATCCCAGAAGCCTGATCCTGTGTCCCCACTACCATCGGCGGACGACTCAGTCCTCCTGTTGCTAGCAGGTATATGCACCATACACCCTGTAATGGCCCCTATATGCGATCGGGTGGGGGAAACACCATTTATATGTAGCCCTTTTTCTGAACCCTCCCAAAGGAACTACTGGTCACTGTACAACACCTGCGGCTCCAGGAGATCTGAGCCTCAGCTAGCTGGGAGCCTGGGGTAACACTTATACACTTAGCGCAGCGCCTCCACTTACCCAGGATGTAACTCATCAGGAGTAATGTCTACAGTATGCCTACTTGTCAGTGCTCACAGCACTGCCAGCCGTGACACTGGCAAGACTGCACACTCACACCTAAGGGCAGGGTCCCTAACCTAAGGGCCGTCCCTCAGTACCTACCCACTACCCTGGTGGGGATTGGGGCCTGCCTGGGATCTGGGGAACTACCTTATGTGGTGTAGGAGCCACTTGCTCCCTACACCCTTCCTTCCCCTTCCTGCTCCCAGCTCCAACTGCCGTTGCTCTAAGCCCGCGAAATGTATCAATATCCTGGGCTGAGAATCCTTGGCCCTCATTGGCTGCTATGAGGCACCTGGTGCCTGCCTCCCTATGCTTCATGGGACTTGTAGTCCCGTGGAGGCCTCTGTACCATTGGGGCCGCGTGTGCGCTTGGCCTGCGCATGCGCGAGTCCTTACTGGCTCATGTGAGCCTTCTGCGCATGCGCGAAAACTGAGCATGCGTGAGCACTTGTAATGGCGGCCCCCGCTAGCCGGGTGCACCGCCGTGACTCCGAGCGCTCCCTGCTCCGGCCCCCACCTTTGTGTTGTGCCGGCGGGTCCGTCGCTGCCTCTGGCGGCACCCGCGATCGCTCGGCACGCTACAGAGGGGGTCTCTGGAGGCAAAATAAGACCGGGGCTACACATAAATAAAATAAATAATGTTGGGAGCAGAAGATGAGGACCTCCCCTTCTAGCTCAGTAGCCCTCGATTCCATTCATCCCTTGCGACGTAAGGGTACCAGCAGTGTTGAATTGAAAGAAATTTCGCCCTTAAGGCACTTACCTGGTGTATCCCTCCTCCTCTAGCACCACGCCGTCACATTGCCGGCCGCGCATGTGCACGAGCGGCTGGCACCCACCGATCGTGCATGAGCGGGCAGCAAGCGCCGGTCACATATGCTCACGAACGACTGGCAAGCACATACGTGGGCAACAAGTTCCGACAGTGCATGCCGCCCCCAAATTTGGCCCCTTAGGCCTGGGGCTAATGAGAAATCTGCCACTGGCTAAAACTGATGCCATGCGTTTTTACGAAGACAGAAATATTTCAAACAAACATAGAAGTAAAACAGTCCATTTATTAGACGAGGATTTGTATTTGCTAAGACTGTTGTTTTGGGTGGGGTGCTGTTTGCACTTGACACTGGCAGCCACCTGCTTGTTTTGTCATAGATGCTTTTGAAAAACATTATCTGGTATGTTGTACCTGGAACGCAGTTTCAGGTCATTTCATGCAGAGTTGTTTCTCTTGGAGGATAAATATACTCCGGAGATTACATCTGGTTGGAAAAAAAAAAAAACTCTTCTGCATTCGCTGTTAACTTCTTAGCACTTGAGTATCCAAAATCCAACAAACCCCTGACAAACACACCTGCAGTTCCATAGCAAAACCATTTCCTTTTTTATTATCGTCAGAAGAATTGAAATACAGTAGCTTGGTTTCCATTTGAAAAGTGTTTTTTTTTTTCTTTTCTTTTTCCCTCGCTGGTATTTGCCATCTGTCATTTTTGCATATATCAAATAACCGCCTCATTGTCAGTGGTGTGAAAAAAACTGGCAAATCATTATGAAAATCTAAATCGCAGACTTGCAACGTGTTGCATGAGTGCACGGGGCCCTTCACGGGTGGCTGCAGTAAGCTGAAAATCAACAACTGCTTTTGTTGATGGCGGAAGTTTTGATTACACTTCTTTTACATATTGTAGAGGCATCCGTATTATACTAGAATAAAGTGTGTATTTTATATGGTTAGAGACTTACGCGCTGGTAGACATTAAAGCTTTACTGTTTGGCTATAGTCTGGAGCGTAACTACAATCTGGTCTTTTGAGGGAAAAATCCACCTTCGGGATGTTCTTCTGCAGTCATATTTCTTTGCTTTGCCCGATCAGTGCCCTTACCCATAGATCAAAGGCAGTAGGTGAGGAAAATCAGGTGCACGAAAAAGGAAATAAGGTTCAGGAGAAGTAAGGTAACTAAAAAAACACACAATATTAACAGAAGGGAAAAACAAAAATGGAGAGAACAGGGTGCAGATACAGATCGCATTGTTATGTAGGCCTTGGGTAGGCACAGAGAGAGATTTAACTGGAAGGAATTGAACTTCTTCTTACCACCTACGCACCGCAAACCGCCTTAGACTGATTAGTCCAGTGTTTTGTTTCCCTTTTTTTTTTTTGGTTAAGGAACACTTTAATTATATTGTGAAATTCTGAGGAACACCAACCCTACGATCGGATGAACTATACGGAACCCCGACCCTCTCTAATAGCATGTCTGAGATCGGATGAATTATACGGAACCCCAACCCTTTCTAATAGCGCGTCTGAGATCAGATGCATTGTAAGGAACCCCAACCCTCTCTAATAGCGTGTCTGAGATCAGATGCATTGTAAGGAATCC
Source organism: Ascaphus truei (assembly GCF_040206685.1). Classification (NCBI taxonomy): domain Eukaryota; kingdom Metazoa; phylum Chordata; class Amphibia; order Anura; family Ascaphidae; genus Ascaphus; species Ascaphus truei. Next base: position 59,172,578 of record NC_134491.1, on the reverse strand, counting down.
CAACCCTCTCTAATAGCGCGTCTGAGATCAGATGCATTGTAAGGAACCCCAACCCTCTCTAATAGCGTGTCTGAGATCAGATGCATTGTACGGTATTAGTTGAAACCTTATTTTTTTGGACTTGCAATTTATATTTTAGGACAAACTTTCTTCCTTATTTGTTTGGACTCACAATTTATATTTTAGGACAAGCTTTCTTCCTCAGGTCAAGCAATAAATGCAAATAAATGCTACAATATGTGAAAAAAGTGAAAAAACAGGCGCTAACACCCTTAAGTGCTTACTATCGAATAAATGATGTGATTATAAAACAAGTGATAAATCAAGTGATAAAATCAAGTGATAAAAAACAGTTAATATAAATAAAAGTGTCACCCCCCTGCTTCTACCCTCCGGTGGGGTTGTCTTCACTCTTCCCCAAAAATGCAGATATTCTTCTCACAATCCAGGAGGAGCATGGGGAGTATAAACACAAGAAACAGCACTCTAAGTGTAGATGTACCAATAATGATAATAATAAGTCCCTAGTGAAACTTGGCCCCTACGGGTGTCCTACTCACAAGAAGGTAGTGATAATCAAGCAGAAGTAATCAAGGGCTGACCGTGGATGTCAGGAAAACCGGAGTTGCCCCTTCACCTGGGGAATGGGACCTCAGCAAAAGAGAAATGCATGCACATAGCACAGATCATATGATTCCAACAATTTATAAAATAACTCTAAAAAGTGCACACTTACAGTGTTGCAGATAAAAAACAGCGTGTAAGCTATAATAAGCTTAAAATGACCACTTGGAAGACAAATGCCGCCTCTCACCGCAACGGACCCGACGGGAGATCTGGCTGGACCCCTGGATGGTATGCTGGGGACTCTGGATACTCTGCTCCGTCGCTGATTCCCTGGTGTTGACGTCACTTCCGGTTTCGCGGTTGCGGTATAGGCTGGGATTCCTCTCTCCAGGTGGATTGTGAGAAGAATAAATGCTACAATGACAACTCCAAGACGGGCCTTGATGGATTGTTGCCGTTATTTAGTCAGTGTGTTTTTTATTGTAGTTAGTGTCATGTCATTATTGTGGTTCCTTCCCACACAGGCATTTTATTTGCAATTATTCTTCACATCCGCATACTGTACATGTAACAGTAAAAATTGTTTTTTGTAAGGCCATGTACTGTGGTCCGTGCATAATTAAGTCGACAGAGAGAACAAATAGAAAAACCCTACACTCCTCCCAAATTGGCTTGCAATTTATTAGTGAAATTCAACACTTTGCTCCTAAGGCTTGTAATATAGTGCGCGCTGGTGCGTGTGCGGGCGTGCACACAGCTTTGCATGTGCACGTGGTGCCAGCGTTTCGTTTGAAGAGGGTAAGCGGTGACGCGCGCGGCTAGGGTGTGTGGCTATGACATCACAGCTCTAGGCCACGCTGTGATTGGTTCATAGCGTCACGTGGTGCGGCGACATTGCGAAAATACAATTCTCATGTACTTTCTCTGGTCTGCAGTCCTGTTGTTATGGAAACGCGACGCCCCATGACGTAGGGACGCTGCAAGAGGAGGAGGCCAGGGCAGCCAAAAGGTATGTGCCTATGGGCGGGAAATTTAAAAAAACACACACGCTTCTTCTTCTTTTGTCACAGACACTCGCCACCGTCTCCTGCACTGAATAAACGTCAGACTAGAACAGTCTAGAAGTGCTTTATACCTATCTGCCAATTGCAAATATTAGCACTTGTTTTTATAAGTGTGAAACATCTTCTCGGTTTGTTTTCACCAGCACCTCAAGTTTACATAATAAAGTAGTGTTTGATTGAAGTCAGGCGTGCTTGGTAAACAATCTAAAAAAAAAAAATCTAGCATGTCACGGCCTAATTATATGTATATACCCGGCTTTGGTCTTGTCCCTTTAAAAGTAATCTGGTTTTTGTGACATTCCGTCATTGAGTGTATTGCACAAACAATGGCTAATGTTTCTCAGAAAAAAGAACGGCCAATTGGGGGTGAAAATGAACATCACAGTGATAAGATCATAACCCAATTGCTTTGTGACTCAATACGGTTACACTGAATTCATAAACGTTCCATTGACTTTCCTTAAAATTGGGACACTTTGCATTCATATTTGGTGATTTAAAAGTCAGGTAGATCAATACTATTACGGGTCAGCCGCCAACTCCAAATTATCCAAGCGACAAAAATGAAACGCTTTTAATCATTCTGTTTTGCCTTTGGTATTTCAATAACGGTTGTGTAATATAGGTGACAATAAGCATTTCTTCATTGTAATGTGATCATTTCAACATCAAATTAGAAGAAGCGGCCTGTGACTGCTATGTGAAATACAGGCGACTAAAATACCACGCACCACAGGTAGCCAACTCCAGTCCTCAAAAGCTACCAACAGGTCAGGTCTGCAGGATATCCCAGCTTCAGCAAAAGGTAGCTCAATCAGTCCCTGCTTCAGCACAGGTGGCTCAATCAGTGGCTCAGTCTTTGACTGAGTCACCTGTGCTGAAGCTGGAATATCCTGAAAACCTGACCTGTTGGTGGACCTTGAAGACTGAAGTTGAGCCCCCCTGTTTTAGACAATGCACTTGTCACACGCAATAACTATTTTTAATGGGAGTGCAGGCTGCAGAACGCACCCACCAGTTTGCGCACTGCTGAATTAGAATAGTTTCAAATCTGTTGTGGAATCTGTCACCATGGGAAAGATGCGCTCTTACTGAGTATTGCGTCCCCATTGTCTTAAAGTAATATAAAAGCTGCCAGATTAACAAAACACATCCCGCAGTTATTACAATTTGCTGTTGTACTAGGGTTGCCATATGTCTGGTATTGAACCGGACTGTCCTGTATTGGGACACTTTGTCTAGTATAAAATGAGAGGTAATACTGGACCTGTGTGTGCATACCAGTATTACCTCTCTGGGCGTGTATGTGTATACCAGTATTACCTCTCTGGGCGTGTGTGTGTATACCAGTATTACCTCTCTGGGCGTGTGTGTGCATACCGGCATTACCTCTCTGGGTGTGTATGTGTATACCGGTATTACCTCTCTGGGCGTGTGTGTGCATACCGGTATTACCTCTCTGGGCGTGTGTGTGTATACCAGTATTACTTCTCTGGGCGTGTATGTGTATACCAGTATTACCTCTCTGGGCGTGTACGTGTATACCGGTATTACCTCTCTGGGCGTGTATGTGTATACCGGTATTACCTCTCTGGGCGTGTATGTGTATACCGGTATTACCTCTCTGGGGGTATGTGTGCATACCGGTATTATCTCTCTTGGTGTGTATGTGTATACCGGTATTACCTCTCTGGGTGTGTATGTGTATACCAGTATTACCTCTCTGGGTGTGTGTGTGCATACCGGTATTACCTCTCTGGGCGTGTATGTGTATACCAGTATTACCTCTCTGGGCGTGTACGTGTATACCGGTATTACCTCTCTGGGCGTGTATGTGTATACCGGTATTACCTCTCTGGGCGTGTATGTGTATACCGGTATTACCTCTCTGGGCGTGTGTGTGCATACCGGTATTATCTCTCTTGGTGTGTATGTGTATACCGGTATTACCTCTCTGGGTGTGTATGTGTATACCGGTATTACCTCTCTGGGCGTGTATGTGTATACCGGTATCACCTCTCTGGGTGTGTATGTGTATACCAGTATTACCTCTCTGGGCGTGTGTGTGTATACCTGTATTACCTCTCTGGGTGAGTATACCGGTATTACCTCTCTGGGTGTGTATGTGCATACCAGTATTACCTCTCTGGGCGTGTATGTGTATACCGGTATTATCTCTCTGGGCGTGTATGTGTATACCAGTATTACCTCTCTGGGCGTGTATGTGTATACCGGTATTACCTCTCTGGGCGTGTATGTGTATACCGGTATTACCTCTCTGGGGGTGTATGTGTATACCGGTATTACCTCTCTGGGCGTGTATGTGTATACCGGTATTACCTCTCTGGGCGTGTATGTGTATACCGGTATTACCTCTCTGGGCGTGTATGTGTATACCAGTATTACCTCTCTGGGCGTGTATGTGTATACCAGTATTACCTCTCTGGGCGTGTATGTGCATACCGGTATTACCTCTCTGGGCGTGTATGTGTATACCGGTATTATCCCTCTGGGCGTATATGTGTATACCGGTATTACCTCTCTGGGCGTGTATGTGTATACCAATATTACCTCTCTGGGCGTGTATGTGTATACCAGTATTACCTCTCTGGGCGTGTATGTGTATACCAGTATTACCTCTCTGGGCGTGTATGTGTATACCGGTATTACCTCTCTGGGTGTGTATGTGTATACCGGTATTACCTCTCTGGGTGTGTATGTGCATACCAGTATTACCTCTCTGGGCGTGTATGTGTATACCGGTATTATCTCTCTGGGCGTGTATGTGTATACCAGTATTACCTCTCTGGGTGTGTATGTGTATACCAGTATTACCTCTCTGGGCGTGTGTGTGTATACCGGTATTACCTCTCTGGGCGTGTATGTGTATACCGGTATTACCTCTCTGGGCGAGTATGTGTATACCAGTATTACCTCTCTGGGCGTGTGTGTGTATACCAGTATTACCTCTCTGGGCGTGTATGTGTATACCGGTATTACCTCTCTCGGCATGTATGTGTATACCGGTATTACCTCTCTGGGCGTGTGTGTGTATACCGGTATTATCTCTCTGGGCGTGTATGTGCATACCGGTATTACCTCTCTGGGTGTGTATGTGTATACCGGTATTACCTCTCTGGGCGTGTATGTGTATACCGGTATTACCTCTCTGGGTGTGTATGTGTATACCGGTATTACCTCTCTGGGCGTGTATGTGTATACCGGTATTATCTCTCTGGGCGTATATGTGTATACCGGTATTACCTCTCTGGGCGTGTATGTGTATACCAATATTACCTCTCTGGGCGTGTATGTGTATACCAGTATTACCTCTCTGGGCGTGTATGTGTATACCAGTATTACCTCTCTGGGCGTGTATGTGTATACCGGTATTACCTCTCTGGGTGTGTATGTGTATACCGGTATTACCTCTCTGGGTGTGTATGTGCATATCAGTATTACCTCTCTGGGCGTGTATGTGTATACCGGTATTATCTCTCTGGGCGTGTATGTGTATACCAGTATTACCTCTCTGGGCGTGTATGTGTATACCGGTATTACCTCTCTGGGGGTGTATGTGTATACCGGTATTACCTCTCTGGGCGTGTATGTGTATACCGGTATTACCTCTCTGGGCGTGTATGTGTATACCGGTATTACCTCTCTGGGCGTGTATGTGTATACCGGTATTACCTCTCTGGGCGTGTATGTGTATACCGGTATTACCTCTCTGGGCGTGTATGTGTATACCGGTATTATCTCTCTGGGCGTGTATGTGTATACCAGTATTACCTCTCTGGGCGTGTATGTGTATACCAGTATTACCTCTCTGGGCGTGTGTGTGTATACCGGTATTACCTCTCTGGGCGTGTATGTGTATACCGGTATTACCTCTCTGGGCGAGTATGTGTATACCAGTATTACCTCTCTGGGCGTGTGTGTGTATACCAGTATTACCTCTCTGGGCGTGTATGAGTATACCGGTATTACCTCTCTCGGCATGTATGTGTATACCGGTATTACCTCTCTGGGCGTGTGTGTGTATACCGGTATTACCTCTCTGGGCGTGTATGTGTATACCGGTATTACCTCTCTGGGCGTGTATGTGTATACCAGTATTATCTCTCTGGGCGTGTATGTGCATACCGGTATTACCTCTCTGGGCGTGTATGTGTATACCGGTATTATCTCTCTGGGCGTATATGTGTATACCGGTATTACCTCTCTGGGCGTGTATGTGTATACCGGTATTACCTCTCTGGGCGTGTATGTGTATACCGGTATTACCTCTCTGGGCATGTGTGTGCATACCGGTATTACCTCTCTGGGTTTGTGTGTGCATACCGGTATTACCTCTCTGGGCGTGTATGTGTATACCGGTATTACCTCTCTGGGTGTGTATGTGTATACCGGTATTACCTCTCTGGGTGTGTATGTGTATACCGGTATTACCTCTCTGGGTGTGTATGCGTATACCGGTATTACCTCTCTGGGCGTGTATGTGTATACCGGTATTACCTCTCTGGGCGTGTATGTGTATACCGGTATTACCTCTCTGGGTGTGTATGAGTATACCTGTATTACCTCTCTGGGCGTGTATGTGTATACCGGTATTACCACTCTGGGTGTGTATGTGTATACCGGTATTACCTCTCTGGGTGTGTATGTGTATACCTGTATTACCTCTCTGGGTGTGTATGTGTATACCTGTATTACCTCTCTGGGTGTGTATGTGTATACCGGTATTACCTCCCTGGGTGTGTGTGTGCATACCGGTATTACCTCTCTGGGCGAGTATGTGTATACCGGTATTACCTCTCTGGGCGTGTATGTGTATACCGGTATTACCTCTCTGGGTGTGTATGTGTATACCGGTATTACCTCTCTGGGTGTGTGTGTGCATACCGGTATTACCTCTCTGGGCGTGTACGTGTATACCGGTATTACCTCTCTGGGCGTGTACGTGTATACCGGTATTACCTCTCTGGGCGTGTATGTGTATACCGGTATTACCTCTCTGGGCGTGTATGTGTATACCGGTATTACCTCTCTGGGCGTGTACGTGTATACCGGTATTACCTCTCTGGGCGTGTATGTGTATACCGGTATTACCTCTCTGGGCCTGTGTGTGTATACCGGTATTACCTCTCTGGGCGTGTACGTGTATACCGGTATTACCTCTCTGGGCGTGTATGTGTATACCGGTATTACCTCTCTGGGCGTGTACGTGTATACCGGTATTACCTCTCTGGGCGTGTATGTGTATACCGGTATTACCTCTCTGGACACAGTGACCTGACCGGTGGCTTGGGGGCAGCGGGATTTCCCCGAGCAAGGCTGTTGCTAGGGGGATGGGCAGCTTTCTCCATCCTGATTGGTGGCATTACCCAGCAGCATCCAATTAGGAGGAGGTGTCAGGAGCTTGGGGGTGGAGCCAAGGTAGAGGAAATAGGTGGAGCAGAGAGAGGTGAGTCTCTGTGGGGGGGGGGGGGAGAAGAAAATGAGAGGGGGAGAGAGAAGATGAGAGGGGGAGAGAGAAGATGAGAGGAGGGGGGAGAGGATTGGGGGTGAGAGGATGTGGGAATTAGGGAGGATGATGGGTGAGAGAGGATGAGGAGATGAGGGAGGATGATGGGTGAGAGAGGATGAGGGGATGAGGGAGGATGATGGGTGAGAGAGGATGAGGGGATGAGGGAGGATGATGGGTGAGAGGATGAGGGGATGAGGGAGGATGATGGGTGAGAGAGGATGAGGGGATGAGGGAGGATGATGGGTGAGAGAGGATGAGGGGTGAGAGAGGATGAGGGGTGAGAGAGGATGAGGGGTGAGAGAGGATGAGGGGATGAGGGAGGATGATGGGTGAGAGAGGATGAGGGGATGAGGGAGGATGATGGGTGAGAGAGGATGAGGGGATGAGGGAGGATGATGGGTGAGAGGATGAGGGGATGAGGGAGGATGATGGGTGAGAGGGGATGAGAGGAGGATGATGGGTGAGAGAGGATGATGGGTGAGAGAGGATGAGGGGATGAGGGAGGATGATGGGTGAGAGAGGATGAGGGGATGAGGGAGGATGATGGGTGAGAGAGGATGAGGGGATGAGGGAGGATGATGGGTGAGAGAGGATGAGGGGATGAGGGAGGATGATGGGTGAGAGAGGATGAGGGGATGAGGGAGGATGATGGATGAGGGAGGATGATGGGTGAGAGGATGAGGGGATGAGGGAGGATGAGGGGATGAGGGAGGATGATGGGATGAGGGAGGATGATGGGTGAGAGAGGATGAGGGGATGAGGGAGGATGATGGGTGAGGGAGGATGATGGGTGAGAGAGGATGATGGGTGAGAGAGGATGAGGGGTGAGAGAGGATGAGGGGTGAGAGAGGATGAGGGGATGAGAGAGGATGAGGGGTGAGAGAGGATGAGGGGATGAGAGAGGATGAGGGGATGAGGGAGGATGATGGGTGAGAGAGGATGAGGGGATGGGAGGTGAGAGAGGATGAGGGTGGGATGGGGGGCGAAAGCGGAAGCAGAGGGGCAGGAGCAGAAGAGGGGGGTGTGAGAGGATGAGGGGGGTGCGAGGGTATGAGTGCAGGTATGTTATTTATAAATTATCTGACCGTTACGTGATTCTCCAAGTATACACCAATTTGCACCATTTCATATTCTATTTCGTGCAGAAATTCTGAAGAGGGCGCTCCGTCCCCAGAATTTTCTTATGAAATAGAATATGAAAAGATGCAAAATTGGGGTGGAATTCTGAAAAAATTACGTAATGGTCAGATCCTTTATAAATAACACACCGACACATCGACTTTGAGCAACATTCACCATTGTGTCCACTACTTTTGGAGAAGCCACCTGGCAACCCTAGCTAACCCTGCGCGTTTCTCTCCTGCTATCCACTGTACAAACAAACTGTAAGGCGAATGCACCTATCCTTTCACTCTGCCTGCATGCCATGCGGTTATCACATAGCAATGCATTTTTAGTTTCCGTCCAGCTTTTCAACCTCAACATTTAACATTCACTCACGGTACACAAAATTAGATTTTTTTGCTACATTAAAGACATAGGGCCATATTTATAAAGCAGTGCTAAACCAAAAGATATGTTAATTTATATCAAGGCTACATATGCTTTTATGGCATAGTATTACTTAGTGAATTTGGCCCTAAGTCCGGAAAAGATAACTAACACCATACACTGATACAAATCACCCACGAAAAATGGTAGAAAATAGTATCAACAATTACATATAAATTGTAACATATGTTTCAATATTATTATCCAATAAATCTTTGAATGCATGTAACAATTACATATGCAAAGGGAAAAACAGTCATATATCTATACTTTATTTATAGAGATTGATGAAGGGTCAACGTGGCCTGAAACATCGCTAGTGTTACTATGTTTCCTGCTGCCCATCTGACGGAATAAATGTGGGTTTTTAGCTGCACCAGTGCTGTGGACCGTTTTCTTTTCTATTGAACTGCAGTATTTTGGAGGATGGGTGGCACTTCCTAGTCTCACACGTACCTAGATACCTCTTCTAGTCACCATTCTTTTTTTGGGCATTCTTGTTTTTTCTACAGTAGGAGTGAGCAAACTGGGGGGCACGAGATTTTCTAAGGGGGGGAGGAGGCGGGGCACGGAGGTTACAGAGGCCCCACGCTTCCTCGAAAGCATTTAAATTAAATGCTGGGGGACCGCGCCAGGTCTCTGTAACTTCACTTACCTTTGTGTTGGGCGATGCATCGCCATGGCAACGTGACGTCACATGACCCCGGAGCCGGGGGGGGGAGAGGCATGAGTGGGGGGGGAGGAGAGGATGCAGGGGGGCGCAGGGGGAATAGTTTGCGCACCCCTGTTTTACAGCATTGGGTAAGGTATTTTCATCCAATTTCCTTCTTTTTTTTCTGAAGTTGTTTCCATTCGTTTTTTGTGTATAGTTTATTTATACATACATCTTCATGTGACATATATATATATATCGTTGTTGTAAAGGTAAAAGTAATTAATTACATTCTTTGAGTACTGAGGAAAAGGTGATTATATGTTATTTTTTACAGGAAAAATAATCTATTTAAAAAGGAAGATATTTTGAGATTACAAGTTCTGAAGATTAGGTTTCTTTTAATGAGTCCTTAGAATTTGTTTTCTTTACTAAGCCTATATTCATGGAACAGGGTAAAAAAAATGCACTTAATGAGTTTTACCTCTAGAACGACGATATACTAGGTTTTAACAACCTTTATTGGTGTTCAATAAATGAGGCCTATAGTCTGTTAGGCAAGGCTCAATCTCTTGGTTACTTGAATAGAGTTCATTTGCCGGAATGACAATGACATTCAAAGTAAAGCTGATATTATTTCTCATTACATCTGCAAATCTACACCATCGGTCACCATGTTATCCTTATGCATTATGCTTCTAAATATTCCATATGTTCTTGAGAGACATCCATAAGCCATTAAAACGTTACTGGGACAGGTGATCACAATGATGATGAAATAAAATATTCCTGTGGGACAAGTAAATGTTTTCTTCTTGTAGTAATAGATTTGGCAATTTCCAGTCTATTCCATTTGTTGATGGGGAATGGAAAACGCATCAAATAATGTGAAGGCTTTTGGTTTCTCAAAGTCACTGTAAATCTCTGCTGACCCATTTAGAACTAGCGTATAAATGTTACCCCATTTACATTCGAGGAACATTGGAAACCAAATGTTCTCCTTCCATAAAAGTATGGGTGTGATAAGAGTTTGTTCCAGTCAAGGTTTTCTATGGGTCTAAACATGAATATTGTGTAACATAAGATAGATTTGTAGAGTTCTATTAAGCTCTGAGCTTCAGCGCATAACCAAAATCGTGTTCTTACTGGAGCTGTTTTAAGAAAGTGCCAGCCCTTATTCTCAAGTGGGATAGAAAGTTTGTTCAAAATGAATTGTGTGTATAATATATTAAGGGAATCCATCACCTGTTAAGTGGTAAATGGTGTTGCATAATGATTTGAAATGGTGAATCCTACATCCCGTAATGCAGGAGTGGACAACTCCAGTCCTCAAGGGTGACTGAGCCACTGATTGAGCCACCTGTGCTGAAGCAGGGATATCCTTAAAACCTGACCTGTTGGTGTTCCTTGAGGACGGGAGATGGCCACTCCTGCTGTAATATCTTTGATCACTTTCTTCAATACTTTCAATGATAGTCTCCTATTGTTTTAAAGCAGTTGTTTTTAGCTCATGGGATCCCACGGTTCCTGACATTTTTACCGTTGTTTCTTCATTGACATTTAAACAACCGCCCAATAGGAAGCCGCAACATCATGCCTCCGATGACCTTGCTGTTTCCTATTGCCCAGCAAGATCCAAAAGATTTGGCAGCCATAGGGGAGGATAACACTGGGAAATAAACTAGTAAGTATCTCAGGATCCAGGGATTCCCCGACGCTAAAAATAGCAGTTTCACTCTGGGGGAACCTCCTCCCCCGGGAACCCCACCTCCGCTACCCGATTAAAATTCTGCAAACATAAAAGGTGGTGTGTGTGCACACGCGTTATAAGTGAATCTTCTGTGTGTTTTCACACTGTCAAAAGTGTTTCATGCCATAATTATCATAAACATGAAAGTACAATTTGATTAATAAAATACAAAGGAGTGTTACTGAAGGCGTGTGCTCGGCACATACCCCTTATTTTTAAACAATAGATACAGTTGCGATAGTACTGTACGGTTTTGTATATTTGTCCAATGTGGAGAAACCTTGCATTTTGTGCACTTCTAGAGTTTTTATTGTACATGTGAGATATGTGTATACAGTGTGTGTGTGTGTATCTAGGTTTGTGTGTGTGTATAGAGATTTGTGTGTGTATAGTGATATGTGTGTGTATGTATATATACTGTATATGTGTGGGTATATAGGTATGTGTGTGTATGTATGTATTGTATATGTATGTGTGTGTATATGTATTCTGTATACATATATAAACAAATAAAAAAGGTGTCACCTAATACTGAAGAACTCATTTATTCTGCACTATCGCAACAACAAAAAACATAGTTAAGAAAAACAGTTGGGCAGAATTGCTTTTCTGTGGCACTTAATGACAAAAAAAGACCATTATAATGCCTTCTTATGTTTAACACAGCTATATTATTTCCTGTTTACTGTATAGATTCCTTTGCAACTAGAGGTATTTTCTAGAATTCGCCTGCCCCCTTCTCATAATGCCTGTCCCTTTTAATTTGTATGCCAGAGGACTTTCTCAATTTAAGATTTGTACATGACACTATACCATCTTCCATGTCCAATCATTTGCCTTGGGACAGGCCCAGTAAACTATTACTCGCTCCATCACAGCTCCAAAAAAATAGCCAAAGCACAACTGAGATAAGGCAACCACTGAATCCCAACTGTCAAAGTATTTAGAAGAGGCGGGGCATGAAGGTGGATTTCAAAAACTGTCAGGTAACTGAACGTGGTGTAGGCATTCTGGGACCATTGAGACAAGTAGATCTTAATTCAGAGCATTAGCTAATCATTCTAACCTCACTCCCCTTTTACAGTCTTTGGGCAGCTCAGGTATAGTGGAGAATTTGGGGTCTAAACATAAGTGGTTGCAAGAAGCCTTTGGGGTATTTTCTGGGCAAAGATCTTGTCTATGTTGACATGCTACTATCACCAACTATTGTGATACTTTCCTTTTCCTTGTCTGCCCAGCCTACATCTGTTCTGGACTGGAGGGCATTATAACTCGTAATAAGACACAGGTGGATTTTGTAGGCTTTATATAGAAGGAGTTACAGCTCTTCTCTAACCCAGTGCAAAGTGTAGCTCATAGCTGCAGATACCATTAATAAATCCCATCCAGTTCTTCTGGTTCCATTATTTAAAGCTTTGTTGCTTGTGATCTTAAACTAACTCTTGGCAACAGGGCCAAATCCGGGCCCGGATTATTAAGATAAATCTAGGCCAGCATGACGTGAGTAGATGGAGGTGACCCAGGGCAAAGCAGAACATTATGAAGATATAATATCTAAAACCTTAACGATTCACAGGCTTATATTGAAATCTAGATTAAATGGAGTTTTTTTTTTCTTCTTCCTTTGACCTTTGCTTCCAATAATAAGAAAAACAGAAAGAAATTAATCATTTCCACTACTCACCATGCAAAGAACACGGTTCCACTTAACGTACTTATGCCAATGCCCTAGATATTCCACACTTCCCAATGATTCCCAACAACGTAATTCCTGGAAAACAAGTCATTTTTAAAAAAAAAAAAGGTTGCAAGTGATATCTATCTGAATATGTTAAGTCTTTTTAGAATAACTGCTGGAGCTTTAATGACTGTGTGATGGCTTGGAAATGAACTGGATTGTTCCTACATCATCAACCTCTTTCTTTTATCCTTAATTGTGCACATATGATGCTAACTAAACATCTGTGAGTTGCTTGTTATGTCAATGGAAAAACTACTCTGCCATGCTAACCTCAAAGAGAAATTGACTTGCATATCTTGGCGATTAATATAGGTCATGCTGTAGCATTCTCTTGAGGTATTTTTCATAATTGCAAAGGTAATATTTCCAATTAGGATGAAATATCATTGGAAAGAGATATTTATCCCTGGAGACTGTATTTAATATTAAATGAGAAAAATAGCTGATACAGATTGGATTTCCATTCATGTCTTTTCCCCTAAGGACACCTTTTTTGTCTTAAAGCAACAGGCCAAGCTGCCGTCCCCCCCCCCCCCCCTTTAATATGTGTATCAATACAATCCACACCATAATAAGTAATTAGCTAAGCTGCCGATCGATCCCTTCTCCTGCGATCAATCGGCGAAAATTCGGCTATGGGGTTCACTAAATGGCTGTCAGTGCAGCAGAAGAGGGCCAAAGATGCACGGTCTTGCGGGGAAGATCATGGGACCAGGCAGTCACTAGATCCAATTGGTGCACTGCTAGAGAGTGGGCAGGGCTCAAAAAGAGGTGGGCCTGTTTCAGAAGAGGAAGGGGATGTGACTTTGTAAATGGCTGCTATAGAAACAAAAAATGCTTGTTACATTATAATCCAATAAAAATGTCATTCAGTTGTTTAAAAAAAATTGCTACACGTATTTTCTCATAGTACAAAACTGATTTATTTTTTAAAAAAACCACGGAGGATATTGCTTGGTCTGCAGCTTTAAACTAAATTGACATTAAAAGAGACGGAAAAAAACATAATATATTTGCTCTACGTTTACTTATATTTCTAAAGCTGCGTCTCCGCTAGCACTGAGCGGGCAGCGCTCGTCGCTTTTACCTACATATATCTATATATGTAAGTCCCTGCTCCCACGCACACTCACTCACGCTTGGCGCTTGGGTAAACAAAAAATAATAACTTTCGAGCACGCTCAACCTGTCCGCAACGCCCCTCCCCCCCTGCACGCTTCCGAAATAATAAGGACACCCGGCGCTCATGCTTGGAGAGCTGGTGATGTCACCACTCTCAAGCATGCGCGCGGTCAGCGCTAACAGGGCCGCAGCCTAACTTGTATGAAAGAATAGCACAGAAAAATCTGCCATGTCTGCCGTGGTGTAAACTTTTCTAGCTAACCATTTGTAGGACCATTATATTTGCCACGAACACTAGCAGCAAATTGAGCAAAGCATCAAAGCAATTTCCCCTTTCTGTTCTTGCCTCTTCACAACACTCACTGCGGGAGATGTATCAACAAAAGTGAGTTTCCATGCACTACCCTGTCCCGTACTGTATGTGCACAGTTGTGTCAAATGTAAGAAACAGTTTCCTGCATCTGGTGTAGATCGTTAAACAGAAAGATTTACACATCCTCGGGTTTTGCAAATATTTTGGAGTAATTAGAAAGGAAGCAAGAAAGATGCAGAACTGCGCAGGATGTGATACGTGACTTTATAACATGTGCGTCGCAAGTCCTCCCTAATGCAGGGGTGGGTAACTGCCGTCCTCGAGGGCCACCAACAGGTCAGGTTTGAAAGATATCCCTGCCTCAGCACAGGTGACTCAATCAGTGGCTCCGCGCTGAAGCAGGGATATCCTTAAAACCTGGAGCACTGGAGTTACCCACCCCTGACCTAATGTCTTCTACTGTTCAGCACAGTTGGTTCAGTCTAGGGAGGAGATCTAGGGAGGAGTAGCTATGCTGTGCTCTGCAGCGCCACCTGCTCCCGAGAAGTGGTTAAGCAGTCAGACAGCCCTGCTCTCCTCCCTTCTACCGGCAACAGCTGCTCTGTGATCAGCTCCGCGCTCAGCAGCCGGCATCCTCCTCTGATCTCCTCCAACCTGGGCTCTCATCCTACCCACTCAAACGCCGGCTCATTAATAACCGGGACCTTCCGGGACAGCTCATTAAAAACCGGGACGTCTGGTTACCGTAACACTAAGGGACCTGTAATGAGGAACCCCTTAATTACAGGGAAAAAATACACTGTGCCACTAAACTAGCCTATTGTTTCTCACCCGTCTCCTTTATCTTGACACTCCAGCTTTACACTTATTCTATATGTGAATGTGTGATTTTAGCTGGTTGCCCCTACACATTGCCTGGCTCCAGGGTTACCACCTTCTACTGAAGGCTAGCCTGGAAATAACATTTTTAAATTTAGCGTTTATTTCGGCGGCATCTGCAGGCGTCCTCCGACATCCTCCCGGCATCTCCTACAACTGCAGCCAATATGGCTGCGCAGCATGAAATGGCGCCACATTTATGGCACCGAGGCGTCACGTGATGTCACGTTATCATGGCAACGCGGCACCAAGTAATGGTGTGATGTCACATAGCGCCCTGTTGTTATGACAACAGGCATCATGTGACGCTACGTGGCGTTCTTGTTGTCATGGCAACGCGGAACCATTTGACGCCGTGCAGCCATATTGCCAGGAGTTGCAGGGGGAAATGCCGGGAGGATGCCAAGGATGTCGGCGGATGCCTGGAGACGCCGCCGCTGAACGCCGTCACCCGGAGGTTTACAAGGTAAGCCCAGAGATACGTGGACAAAACCCATAGTCTCCGGGCCAAACCCGTAGTGGTGGCAACGCTGCCAGCCTGGGGTCCTATGCAGGGGGTAACAGCTGCATGGGAGAGACTGCTCGATAAGGTGATGTGGGCTGAATTAAGTATGCTATCCAGTTAATGTGTGTATAAAATGTATTTGATAGTCCTTAAAACAGTGTACTGAATATTCAATATTATTTGCTTTTTGTGCTTTTCTGAAGCAATCAATATTCTGCAGTCATTAAAACGTCACTATGGAGATTTACCATCCATGAAAGTAAAAGTATGGTCCCCAGAGCTCACACATGCTCATCCGACATCTAAGGACTCTCCACTTCCCAAGATATTTGGAGAGTTTTTTTGTGCCGGTTTTGACACACGAAAAAAATAGAAATATTGCTGCCAGGACTAAACATGGGAACAAGTCACCAGTAGAAAGCTGTTTTCAGTTACGAAAAGCTGTTACAAGTTGGCAGAATTATAAAGACAGCGAAGAATGCTCAATACTAGATGTCATGATACTCTAGTGACGTGTTTTTATCACACTCGTCTACCCAATCAAAATAGTGGAGTGTTTATTGCTAATTCTTCATAGATACTTCTCTAAAAGTGCGATAAAGACATGGAACAGATCAAGGGCCTTATTCTATATATTCCGAAGAGGCAGTTCTGGACCGGTCTAGGACATTTGGCCATGCCCGTTTGGCCGCGACCAAAGTGCCGCCGGCGCTCCACCACCACTACAACTCGCTGCTTTACATTTTGCCGCACACGCATGCGATCCGACCCCATCTAATGTCGAACAGGGCCACCACCGCGCGCCCTCAATGTCCCATGCACACACCGCTCTATCTTTAAGTGCCCGGGAGGGACAATAGATGGCGGCTGCCAGGCCCTTCCCTAGGCGTACCTTGGGTAAGGCACTGCCTAGGGGCGGCAAGTCTCAGGGGGCGGCAAGAGGGAAAGTATAGCAGCACTGCTGCTTCCCTTTCTTTAAATTGTATTTTTTGAATATATGTAGGATTGAAGCAGGGGATCTCCGAGCTGAATCGCATTAATTTCGGCTTCCTGAGATACTTACCTCCTTAGGGGGTGATGGTATCTCTAGCACAGGTTTAAAAGCCCCTGGTCACATGGGCCAATCAGAAGCCGACTGTAACGTCAGAGCTTGCTATTGGCTCATATGATGGGACAGCTAAACCGGAGCAGGAGATAACGGCACCCCCTAAGAAGGTAAGTATCTCAGGAAGCAGGGGGTCCCCAGAGCCGAAATGAATGCCGTTCTGCTCTGGTGACCCCCTGCTTCAAACCTGGGGCGGGGGGGGAGGGAATCAGGCGTCATTCGTGCTTGCCTTAGGGCAGCACATAACCTAGGGACTTGCCTGGCGGCCACGGGACATAACATGGTGGCTGCATTAAGATGTAATGATGGCGCCGGGGTTGGAGTGTGGCGAAATGTCAAGCGGCAAACTTCCCGGCAGTGAGTTGTAGTGGCAGCCGAGCCACCAGCAGTAGCCAAATGTCCCATTCCGGTTCGGGATCTTTTGGGCCGAAAGCAGCCTGAATGGCCACTTTGGACTATATAGAATTACCCCCTAAGGAGGTTATGTTGAAAAGTGAGATAATATTGGTATTTAAGTCAATTCTTGAACAATCCTGATGAAGGTGTGAATGAATAGTTAAATGTTGGTATGTTAAATGTGTTTTATTATTACTTAAAGACTAGTTGCGCTATATCGTATATGGACACAATATATGTACAGAAAACATCTACCAGATTTATAAAAGAACAAATCCAATTGCTTCCAGTTGGGTTCTTTTCTTTGATACATTTAGTGATGTTTTTCACCTGTTTTGCATCAGAAGACTTGGAAAAAAAGTCCCCAAAATAGGATCACAGTGACGGTTATAAAGTAACGTAACTGATAAAGGGATAACAGCAAAGGAGGCCTTATCAGGTAATCATGTGTATGTTTGTAAATAAATATGTAGTGTATTCTAGCCACAGCACAATGCTAAAAGAATACATTAGTGCAGGAGTTCTTAATGCAATGTTTCACCGCCACCAAATCAACGCAACGCTTCGCCGCAACTCACCCCGCCACCAGAATGTCCTGCCGCCGGCCGCTTCGTCGCTAAGGTAAGTGCCAAAACCCCTACCCTAAGCACTAAAACCCCTTAAATTAACACCCTAGCCTAAACAATAATACAACTTACCTTAAAAGTGGCCGGCGGTGAGGGGATTCCAGCGACGGATCAGCAGCAGGCAGAGGGTCCGTCTGCGGCCGAACACCGGCGGTGAAACGGCCACAACCAAATATCCTATTCCGGTGGCATAGATGTTAGTGTTTTTAAGGTTACCGCTAAGATGCTTCAGTGAACGACTGAGTTTGTGTTAGCACCTGGCTCTTTAGTAACAGTATGTATTGTGTTTCAAAGCCTCATTGGTGGAGATGTGTGAATGTCTTCCAATTTGTTTCACAAATGTATCTGCATTTATTTATAAAATGTTATGTTCATGTAATTTGTTTTTTTTTGGGGGGGGGGAGCCAAGGTTCACATTGCTCAGCATTTTTCCAGGACTTTACTGATGTCTCAATCATCAATCTGCATCATCTGCTCTTCCCAGTCAGCACCAGGCAGGTAATACTCTTTGCTGGCTTGGACTCGATACAGACAGTATGGGTCTCTGGGAAATGTCACATGAACAAGTTGTCTTTCAGTTGCCCTTCATTCAAAAACCATTTATAACATAGGTCCAGTTTAAAAGTCGCTGAAGACGCCACTGCGAAGCTTACGTTTTATGACCTCCTGGTAGCTATTCTTCTGACAATAATAGCCTTAGCAGCAACATCTCTTACGCTACATGTTTGCCATCAAAAGACAGAACCTCCAACAGATCTGTAACATAGGCAGTGCACTGACGTGAAAGCAGATGGGAACAAAAAATGGATTCAGTCCAAAGCTCACTTAGCATCCTCAAAAGTGCACTCCAGAGACTGGATCCCGAAACACAAGTCGGAAAACACAGCTTCTGGAATATTGTGGTGGCTGGAAACAGGATTTATCACTTGGATTTCTTTAGTAAATGCTCTTTTTTTTTTTTTTTTTTACCGGAAACCTTACCAACATCTGTTTGTTTTGTTGATCCAGTTGCTACTTTAGCTTGAATTGTGCTACTGGGGCCTTAATTATTCTCCTATACAACTTTCTGCATTTAGTAAGTCACGCATGTATACAGTGCAAAGAGTGGAAGATTTTCTCCCTAACCTCAAGGCAAAAACTGATTTTGCTGAATGGAAGCAGATGGACCTGCAGCCAACATGATATCGAATGTGTGCGAGAGATAGTGTTTATGGCTACTAAACTCAGACTCCAAGAGGAAGAGTACAGTAAAGTGATGCCGTTTGTTCTGGAGCTCCATGAACACAATGCTCAAGTTAATGACAAAAGTCAAGTAACAATGGCCAACAGAGAGGATGTTCAGGACCTTTTAAGAAGGGTGTACAATCTGGAACAATAGATGGCAGAAGAAAAGACAGAGCTGCTAAAGTTGTAGGACACAAAGATGAGCGGTGAATAAACAGGCTGTATTGTTGATAAAAATGGATGCAAAACTGAAGGAGTCTGTGCAAAAGATGTTTGGAAACCAAAAACATCTTCCTGACACCGAGTCCTTTCTGCATGGGTGTCCTCTCATTATGTGAATAGTGGTGACTTCCATGACATATTAAGGGATCTGGAGCACAAATGAAGGACAACATCACACAGTACTTACTTGTCAGGAGGGGAATGATTGGTGGGAGCACTTAATAGGAAGTTCAAATTAAAGTAAATAATGAAATAAAACACCATTCCCAAAATAAAACTGGACTAGAAGACTTTGCACTTGAGTTTAGTGGTGGCAGCATCTTGAGCACTCATTTTTCTCAGACACGTGAGACAAAAGCAGCTTTAATAGGCATCTTTGGAATTCCAATGTGGTATTATTCACAATCTCCCCAAGTTGTAATACGGCCTGATGTGTATCCAGGGCTTTTACAGGCACTCAAGGACAACTGGTGGTTCACCTTTCCATTAGATATGAAATAAGAAACTACCAGAACCTTACATTACAAAACCAAATACAAAACCCCAAATTATTTAGAACAAAATCAAAATCAGAACCCCATGCCAAATACCAATCTCTACAGTAAAGCTGTGTATATATATACAGGCATACCCCGCATTAACGTACGCAATGGGACCGGAGCATGTATGTAAAGCGAAAATGTACTTAAAGTGAAGCACTGCTTTTTCCCCACTTATCGATGCCTGTACTGTACTGCAATCGTCATATAAGTGCATAACTGATATAAATAACGCATTTGTAACTGGCTCTATAGTCTCCCCGCTTGCGCACAGCTTCAGTACAGGTAGGGAGTCGGTATTGTTGTTCAGGACGTGCTGACAGGCGCATGCGTGAGCTGCCGTTTGCCTATTGAGCGAGATGTACTTACTCGCGAGTGTACTTAAAGTGAGTGTCCTTAAACCGGGGTATGCCTGTATATATATATATATATATATATATATATATATATATATATAAACAAAACGTAAAACTTTTTTTTTAAACCAAAACAGAAGTGAAAGTGCTTTAAACATAGGTCAGAAAGAACATCAATCTTTAGTGAGAGTTTAGATGTTGTAAATATATATCCATGGGGTACGGGACATGAGGACAACCCAATAGGTCCAAATAAACTTGTATAAAAATGGTGTCCCAGCACTCAAAGATCACAATAAGCACATCTTTCTAATTCATAATGTTTGTGTATTGGATCCCAAGCAAGGATTAAAAAGAAAAAAAGAACATATTTTAAGGACAATTGGTACAACATGAGAATCTTGTCACTTGAACTGAGAGATAATACATGTAATACAGTACACTATAGACTTAACAGCCACTCCGTTTTATCCGGGGTAATAATGCAGAGGATCAATACAGTGAATAACAGTGCTATACAGGTGTAACACCTTCCCCCCCCCACCCCAATCACAGAGAGGGACCATGTGGGGAAATACACTTGTGTTACCGGGTGAGGTGCGTTACCTGATAGGCTCACAGAAGACTTGAACCTCCGCCACTGGGAGCCTGGGGTTACCTGATGATTCGTTGAACACAGCGCCTCCACCTGTAACCACAATAATAAGACACGCACACAGTGTATGCTAACAACTGTTTTACTATTGCAACTACTAATAACTCCGGTACCCTGTACTTCACAGCAAGATGCATATAACCACACACATGGAAGTGCACACATCAACATAGGTATTCCCCAAAGTACCTTATGTCCAATCCCACCCACGTGTGTTGGAGATAGCGCTATCCCTTGACGTGTTGGTGCACTACTTATAGATACCTGCCCGGGCTCCAGCCACGGGTGCCGCAACACAACTGGATTGGATCCGCCTGATCCGACGTGATGTCCTCCTACGCGTGGGGTGAATTCCGGCATGGATAATATCACCTACTCTATACCTTGCAGGGTGTCGTCTGCAGCCGGCAGGCCGCAGTCACTGCTTGGCGTGGCCTCCGTAAAGATAGTCTCTATATAACTGAGGGTCTGATTCCAGACCCAGGAATCAGGCTGCGCGCCACTGAGTGCTTCCTTAACTAACCAAACAGCTAAAGGGGCAGATCTCCTTCCTTAAGGCCTGTTCCTGAAGCAGCCAACAAACTGGGGCAAAGATAATAACTGGGCCAGGGGTATGAGGCCTAGTGAAGAGGCTACTTGCCTCTCTACACACTGAGCTTCTTCTTCCCCTTCCCGGTCTTCTCTCTCTCTCTCTCTAATGTGACAGGTTCCTATCCTAGGGCCTTTCCCTGTGACCACCCACCCTCACTAGTGGGGAGTCAGGGCCTCAGCTCTAGCCTGGGGATTTCTAGCCTAGGGCAGAAGCTCGCAGCTCTCTGCCCCCCTTCTTTCCCCCTCTGTGTCCTCAGCCTGACTGAACAATCCCTGTCTGCACACAACATTGTATCTTCTTTGCAGCATGAGAATCTGTCAGCCTTAGGCCTCGTTCAGGGTGCCAGAGACAGGAGTTGGAGCGAGGGCGGGAGGGAGGGCGGCAGTCTGCTGGGCAATGTGTGTTCATCCCCAGCAGACGTTTTCAGGAGTTGAGGAGGGGGGGGGGCTACACACGGCAGCTTAGGGATCGAGGCTGCAGTCTTGAAATCATACTCAAGAATGATTTCATTGGCTGCCGAGGTCCCAGTGACGCTGCTGCAGCTTCAAAAAACGTTTTTTTTGTTTAGTGAAACTGTAGCCAGCGTCAACTCCGGGCTTCGGAGACAGTGCAGCTGCTACCCTGACAACCAGTATTCAATTTGTTCAATGTGAATGTGAGGGAAAAGTGTGAGGGAGGAATCAAATGTGACCCCTAGGCAGCGTGCTTGTGATACTGGGTGTATGATAGTGCTGCCAACAGTAATGGAGAAGGGGGCAATAGGGCCAGGCTTGGGAGGAAGAAAGATGAGCTCCATCTTTGTTAGTTAAGTTAATGTTAAGTTTGATGTTAAAATGTGTTATTTGAGTGTAACGGGTATATCCCCCCCCCCCCCAATCGCAGATTCTACTGTGTGGCTGCAGGGACATATATTGTTACTCGGTGTGGTGCATACCTGTTGGCTCACAGGAGGGCTGAGCTTCCGCCACGGGGAAACCTGGGGCAATTACACTAGGGATAATACTTACAATAATGATGCAGCGCCTCCAACTGCGATGGCTCCCACCAGAGGGGGAGTGATTCCTCGCAGGACAATCTCAATAAACACATACACAGTGATTATACTAACGAATACTTTACTAACATGTAATACCATACACATGCATAACATAACCTGTATCCCTCTCTAGAGGAGACACCTACTGCGTCACGCAGGACGCTCCCCCAACACTAAGTGAGCCCACCCAGTGTCCAGAGAAACCCCACCCAATGTCCCGCACTCTTGCAGAGAGTCAATGGGTGACTGCGCAGTCACAGTTTAATCTAAGGGCCCGGTGGTGCACTTATGTATGTAGATAATACCTACCGAGCACTCCGGTGCTCGGGTCAGCAATACTTCGCAAAGGATCAGTCGGGCGATGCCTCCTTCTGATCCTCCAACCGAACTCCTTGCACGTGGACCGCTAGAGCGGTCCCACTCCGGAACAATCTCTGTGGACCCCAACGTGGGTCCAACCGCTTCACGGAAACAGCACTCTTCACTGTGTCCCTATCTTCCTAAGGGGCACGTGCTACACTATAGGCCGTCCCTATAGTGCAGCAACCTGTGGTGTCTTGAGAAACTCCTATGGGCCTAAAGGGGTAAGGACCAGTCCCACTCCCCTAACTACCCACGTCCCTACAGCCTCACTAATGCTGACAGCCAACATGCTGTCAACTAGGTGCCTGCCTGCCAGACCTCACAGCACTACCCGCTGTGACTCTGACAAGGCAGCACTCTAAACTAAGGGCAGCGTCCCTATCTTGGGCCTCCCTCAGCAATTATCCCAATACTAACTGACTTGAGTGACAGGGTCCCTCTCACTAGAGCAGTCCCTGGCAACACTCTCTCTCTCTCTCTCAGAGTCTAAGCTACCTCAGTCCCAGGGGGTGCTGGCCTAGTACAGCGAGTCCTGAACTCCTGTACCCTACCTCCTTCCTTGGGCTGCTCCGGTCTCTCACTTCCCTGACTCCTCTGACTGCCAGCTACCGTGTTCTGCCTGTAAGCCTGCCAAATGTATCTCTTTTCCTCAGGCTCCCTAAGCCCTATTGGCTCCCTGGTGTCACATGGGGCATACAGAGGCTCATGGGATATGTAGTCCCAGCTCAGAGCCTTCCCTGGTAGGCTAGGGGTTCGCGGGCTTTTCCTACCCTGCCCTGCGCTTGCGCAAGCTTTCCCGGGCTCTCTATACCTTCCCTGAACTGTCCCTACTCTCGCGCGAGCTATCCCTGTCTCTGGGGCTTTCCCTGCGCCTATGCGTCCCTGCGCCTATGCGTCCCTGCGCATGCGCAAGACTGTCCTCAATGGTGGCGCCCTGCCTCACCGGCCGCTGGGGCCTTAGCGACGCGATCGCGGCCTTAGCAACGGCCCGATCGTGTCCCCGGCAACCGGCCGCAGGTAGGGGAAGCCGCGCTGCTCCCTGCTCCAGCCCCCACCCTTGGAAGCAGCCGTCGGGTCTTTCGGCACCCGCGATCGAGCTGCTCAAGGGGAGGGGGGTCTCCAGGAGCCACGGGAGCTCCAGGCTATATGAGTTTCTTACATCTGACTCTGATCTGTTGGCACAGAGGTTAATGCTAGCTCAGAAAGAAGAAAATAGTGGCAGTTACAAATGCAAACTTTAATCCATCTGTCGGAGATGTGTGCAGAGATTATACAACAGGAGATGTATTTTTAGGGGAAAATCATATAAGCTTTTATTAGACGAAGCTCTGACAACACAAATACTGCTTGAGTTCAGCATACAGGTACAAAACAAACATGCCCAGCTCCTTTTTGGAGAACTTACTATACAGTGCTTAGTCTATCTGCAAGTTGTGGGGCTAAGCCCCTTATGAATTATAACACACTAGTCAGACCTATGCACATTTTACCTTCTGGCCCCTCGGCTTCCTCCTGGCTGGAATAGGGGGGGGGAAAGAGTCCAAGGAAAGGGTTCTCAACCTGGATGAGAGAGTCGGACTGTCATGTGCAGGGTTGTCTCTCTTGCACGGTCCAGGTGTTACAACTTCCTGGATCAGAGAACCTCTTGTAGTGTGCTCTGTAGGCCTTTTATAAGTCTCTGCCGAGGCAGCTGAGGAGACAATTAAGCCAGTCTGCTCTGGACTTAACCTCTTTTGTGCCGTCTTAGGCTCTGTAAACAGGGGAAACCGCCTGCATCATTATCTGACAGGGAATCCACTCTGTTACAGCATCCCATTATAATATTGTTCTGTATAGCTTCTCCCTAATGTCTCCTTTAGTAATTTCTCCAAAACTAGATAAAACAAAAATTTGGCAGGACAGCACTGAAAAGATTTTAAAAACAGGCCTATTCCATAATTTGAAGGCGAAGGAATACAGATTATTCTATAATATGTATTTGGAGAAAAAGGGAGGATGTAAGGCTTTATTAGGCCCTTAAGCCTTCTCGGAGGCTTGGGAAAGGGTTTACAGATAGGGTTGCCAGGTGGTTTCTCCAAAAATACTGGACACAATGGTAAAAGATGCGACCCACCCCAATACATATAAAATACCGCCCCTCCCCCATACATATAAAATTCAGATTTACCTCGGAGATGGTCTCAGGCCCTGTGGCTGCGGGGGCCCAGCTGCCAGACAAAACAGTTGCTGCCGGGCCCGGCTCTCCCCCAGCTGCAGGCCTCGCCCTCACTCTGTCCCATGCAGAGTGTCTGATGCTTGCCCACGCCTGGCCTCCCTCTGATGCCGGCACGCGCCGGATGCTGAGTACAGCTTACTTTCGGTGCGCCAACGTTAGAAGGCGCGTGCCAACATTAGACGCTCGGCATGGGACAGAGTGAGGGAGAGGCCTGAAGCTAGGAAGAGCCGGGCCCGGCCGCAACGATTTTGTCCAGCCACCGGGCCCCCCCCGCAGCCACAGGGATGCTTGTCACGGCTCTGCCGCCGCATGTTCAGAGAGGTAATACCGGACACATACATAACCCTACTTACAGAAGCCAGACACGTGCGTACGTCCTCTCTGTAGCTACCCAGCAAAGACTAAAATACTGAACCAAGTCACCTTAACACCCATGCATTCGGGACTGTATATCCAATAAGGTCACATTGCTTAGACATTTCATAAGATGCATGTAATAATTTCTTCCATTATGTGAATGATCTCAGGGGTATGTTACTTTGCTTGTTCTATGTTGATTTTCAATTCTTGGGCGGCCTTCCGGTTTTTAATTCCCGTTCCCCCACAGCTTGTTTTTCTTAGCCTCACCTTCACTTTATAATGCCCTTCTTACAGATGTTCTTTAGTACCTTCACCTGCACAGTTCACAGGCTAATTTTCCATAAAATTGTGAGTGTTTGCAAGCACTAACATGGACGTTTCTCTGACTTCATTGGGTGCACCAAGATGGCCGCCAAAACAGGAAGTTAGCCTCTGTTTGGAATTAGTGATTGTTTCACCTGATCTAGGCCTTTACCCGGCCACCATTTGAGCACAGTCCTTGCCCATGCAAAGTACTCTTCTACTGGGTATGCTCTCAAATGTTATTCGGACTGATCGTCTGTGCATCACTTCGGCCCTCTCTACTGATACCCCTTTGGATCATCACCTGTTGCGACCTTGGAAATGTGCCCTGATTATTTGTGCCTGTGCTTACATATGAACTTAGAACCAGACCTGTCTATAGGACCCGGATCCCAGGCCAAGGATCGGTCTTATACTCCCCACATCTGCCCCGCAGGTCTCTCTCTTGGACAGTAACTAGCAACGTAACAAAAATACAGCAAGGGCTGATACGGGTAATCATTCATTCTTATATGGAAAGTGCAGACGTGAGCGGTGCTAATCCATTAAGCACTTTAAAGCCCATTTATGTGAGCGGGCTGTAAGTAAAGATGGGCAAAACTGTCCCAACTGTGCGCGTAAAAGTTTTCCTGTTTTTTTAAAACTTATTTTGTCATTTTGCTTGGCGAACCGAACCTTAAAAAATATTGCGAAATCAGTCTCCGATGGTGCAAAAATCTGCAGATTTCACAACACTGAGAGATCCAGATCCTGAAGTAGGTCTTTTCTCGAGGAGAGAGGGATGTGAGAAATATGTACACACATTTCAGATACCTGGGAAATAAGATAATTTAAATATTCAAATAAACTAATTTAAATATGCAAAAAAAACTAATTTCCCAGGTGTGTTCACAGGTGTCTCTATCCACGTATTATATTCAGAAGTGTTTTGGGATGTATGTAAATCGATGGGTACTCTACGAAGTACAAAATCTGTCTCTCTCGTCTCTAAGGCAAAAGCACTATTTCAGGGTCAGGATCAATCTTTTGAATATATATCTGCAGCAATATATAATGTAAGCATTTAATGGTATGTAAGTATATAATAATAATACATATTAATAATACAGATAGATAGATCTGGAACAAAACAACAGCTCCAGATTGCATTTTACAATGCCTTTGTGTTCGAAGTCGCACAATCCACCATAGTAAAATCGGAACCAAAACCAACAGAGTTTAGGCAAAACCAAAATCCACATATGTTTTATGGGGTAAAATGAAAACATCAGGGCCATTAAGCATCTCTAATGGAAATATCTGTCCACAATCAATTTGTTATATGTGTAACGGTGTTTCCCTGGGCCCTTCTGATCCTGACCCCATATGTGAGAAACTGTCCCAATTACATGTCTGTGTAGTGTGGTGCACCTCCTGGCTCACAGGACTCCCGAGTCTCCTGCTCGTTGGTAGTGGGGATTTCACCATGACAGGCGTCTGAGGTAGTGTGCTGAGTCCTACTCACATTTGGCACAGGGCCTCCGTCCCATCCATATCCCCACGATAGCAGGGAGGAGTTTCTGACGGAGAACTCCCGGGTGCATCTTCTCCCTGAGTAACTCCACGCACAGGCAAGAAGGGTCTTTTCATGGGCATCTTTATTAGCATGTCGTGTGGCAGACTGCCCATCACAGCGGCCGACACTTCGCCGCACATCTTGTAGTGGCACTCCATTCAGAAGGTTCCTCCTGACTCTTTAATCGAGTTGTCTTTCCACCTCTCCCCTAAGGGAGACCACCAGCTGTGCCAGAGCCCTGGACACAGTGTGTAATCAGATTGTCCCTTTGTCACTCTGACAGACAGACTTGAACTGCTGCAGACACTTAGGATGAACACCCTGACTCTGAAGAACCACACTTTAGGAAGTCCTGTGCAATATATAGGCTCCAGAAAGACCCACCTCTGTGTCACTAACAGTGGACACAAAGCATGCTGTCACTTCCTTTGCTACACTGTCACTTCCTTTGCTACATATGACACGTCACAGGGTTTGAGGGCAAACCTCCATGATGACTACTGGCAACCCTGCCTTCTTACCAGGGATTACTGCCAGCATGAGAGAGATATGTACACCAATTTTACACATGGCTACATTTGTTAAATCGAAGTCCCCCTAACATCAAACTCTGTGGGTCAAATCCCAGCAGCAGCACTCCAGGTTGCAGTTTATGTTTTTTTTTTAATTCGTTTTACATTTTAGGATTGAAGCAGTGGGGGCCCCAGAACTAT
Source organism: Ascaphus truei (assembly GCF_040206685.1). Lineage (NCBI taxonomy): Eukaryota > Metazoa > Chordata > Amphibia > Anura > Ascaphidae > Ascaphus > Ascaphus truei. The sequence goes on along the minus strand of NC_134491.1, from coordinate 59,144,644 downwards.
GTTAATTTCAGCTCCAGGGACCCCCTGCTTCCTGAGATACTTACCTCCATAGAGGGTGCCGATATCTCTGCAGGTAGCAGCTATGACGGAGATTTAGGGGCTAACATAATGGCGGTTTTAAATGTCCCATGTGACGCAAGCAAATAAGCGCTGCAATTTAGGCCCAGCCAGAGGTCAGGCCCCACTTCTGTCCAGCTGCCTGCCAGGCGTCTGGTTGCCACTAAATGCCGTGCCTCCCTCTCTCTCCCTAGCTGCTGCCTGCCAATTCCCACGCCGGGCCTCTCTCTCCTGCTGGCACGCACCGGTGGGAGAGAGAGGGATGCACGGCATGGGAAGAGGCAGGTAGCAGCTGGGGAGAGATGGGTGGCGACCAGAGGTAAGTGGTAATTATATCTGGTGGTAGTAGTGGCAATTGAATCTGGGGAAGGGGTGTTTGTATCTGGGGCAGGTGTAGTTGTGTTGGTATTTATTGGGGAGATAGTTGTATCTGTATTTGGAGGGGTAGTGGTGTCTGTATTTGGGGCAGTGTAGTGGGGTCTATATTTGGGGTGTAGTAGTGTTTGTATTTGATGGGGTAGTGATGTTTGTATTTGGGTGGAGGTAGAGGTGTCTATATTTGGGGGTGTATTGGGTGTGTATTGAGGGATAATTATTGTGGGGGGTAATTATTGTGTGGGGGTGAATTGTATGGGTTAGGGGGAATTTTGTATGTGTGGCCAGGGGAGGAGGGGGAAATGAGTGTGAGGAGGGGGGGATTGAAGGAGTGAGATTGAGCGAGAAGGGGTAATTAAGTGATAGCGGGAGAGAGAGGGCATAAGAGAGGGATGGGAATAGTGAGTGGGGAAGATAGGGGGACAATGGGGGAAGAAAAATACAGGTGTGAAAGGGGATGGCTCATGCGGCCGCTGATCTGGGTGGGGGGCCCCGGTCGAAACTCTAGTCCTGGGCCCCCGAGAAATCTGTCGGCGGCACTGCATGCCAAATCTTATACAGCAATGCATTGCATTCCCCTCTAGCATCGAAAGGATTAAAGATTTCACCATTCACATTCACTTACTGCACCCTTTCCATGTGTCTTGAAAGAATAATAATATTTTGTAAATCCAGAGTATTTAAATGTTGATGATTTTGGCCCAGAGTGTTTTTACAGATGTTGGCTTCGTTTTAGGCGAATCACTTTTTGAGTTGGAGGTGACAGCGCTTCTTAAAACAAAGGCAACAGGAATATTTCTTCCTGTAAGTCTGCTCTCCTACTCTCCTAATATGTTAACACTTTTGCAGATGAGTAGGATCAAATGATACCATTTCTACACACAGATGCACATATTTGACCAAGATAGGATCCCATAAGATTTGTAACACGCAAGTATGTGCTAAACAAAAATGTTGGCCTTCCTCAACGTTAGTTTGTGTTCAAAAAGCCAAACGCCTAATTTCTAACATGAACTTTGTCGAATAGTGATACTTTTAGTGTTTCCTGGTATTTGGTTGAAAGAATGTTTCTATTTGAATGCAGATGTCATTTGGTTTACAGGAAGGATTTGGTAACATGTTCATGCCAGTACAGCACTTATCCCAAATTTCCTGCGCTGTAGGAAGAACATATGTCAAACCCCAGTGTTTGTTAAATGGAAAAGATTCAGTACACCAGAAGCTTCTATTATAAACAGTGTGACTTTGTGCAATTTACAAAATGTTCTATCTCCATTAAACAATAAACCCTTTAGCCGAGAGCTCACGGCTTTAAAATTCTGCCTTTTTGGAGGAGGAAGGCATACAAGAAAGGCAATAACAAATGAGTAGTTCAAGAGGTGAAAAAAAGCGCTTTAACTATTTCTGTCGAGCACGGGGAGGACTAGTATATGTGGCCGGGCTTCTAGATTCATTGTGTGGAAAGAATTTCTGCGGGCAGGGCAATCAAGACAGCAAAAACGTAGGTCTCACAACGCCTCTCCTACAGTGCTGAAGAAATGAAGGTTTCACATGTCTCGGTAAACTATGCTTTCTAGAAATCCGATAAGTTCTTAATTTTTCATGGGTTTATTTTTGTTTTTTTTTAAAGAAAGCTATCATATTGATTTTGTAATTGAAAATAAAGACTTTACTGTGGGTTAAGCTGTTAGATGTAACCAAATATAACATACTTATTTGAACGGATGTTTTTATGAGCTCAACCTTAAGAAAAACCGGATCGCAGAACAAATCCTGATTCCTGTAAATACAGTTTTCACATAAGGCCAATGTTAAATGTGAGTAGGTAGAACAAGGCCACTCAAACCCTACTCCCTAATATTGCATGGCTAACATACTAATAGGTGCCACTTACTAATGTGGTCATGTGGAGTCCGGCCCATTCAAGGTTGGATCTGCAGCTTACGGTCTTCTGGACCTTACGCACTGTGCAGTACAGGTGGTCCTTGCTGTACGATGTTTAGTTTTCCAATGAACGGATTATCCGACGGATCACAATACATTCCGCAGAATGCACAATCCGACGTCGGAACCGATTATCCGCCACTCATTAACATGGGATTCTCAATGACCGGATTACGGACCGGATTTCCGTCAGATGACCCACCGCACATGTGGCTAGGTTGATATCGCTGCTTTAATGTGAACGAGAAATGTCTATTTTCTACCAAGAATAAGGTTCCTGAATGTGTGATTGACTAATGATTACGTTAAAGCCATTTTGACTCTCTATTTTTTTTTTACAGGATGGTAACCAGCTGGACCGTGTTATTTTCAGTACCGGTGACCTCCAGGTGCCCGAGATACTTACAGCACAGTGTTACTTCCTGGTTTCCCCATGGATTTGAAATTGGAAGAGGGACTGAAATGCCGTACCTTCACCGGTACGTACCTGGAAAACAGGGCAGTGATCCCAAGAGCAGAAGATAGCATGGTTCATTCAGCCCATGTTCCCCATCCTCTTTTATTCAACAAGATATTCATATGTCTGTATGTATGTATGTATGTATGTATGTGTGTATGTATGTATGTATGTATGTGTGTATGTATGTATGTATGTATTTATGTATGTATGTAGGTATATCTTTATTTATATAGCACCATTCAGGTACATAGCGCTTTACAGCAATAAGACACGTGACATAATATTATAACACATAATGGGAATAAGGGCTTCAGACATAAAACAATAGGAAAAGGAGTTCCTGTCCCGAAGAGCTTACAATCTAAGTGGTAAGTAGGGAGAAATTACAGAGACAGTAGGAGGGGTGTTCTGGTAAGTGCGTCTGCAGGGGGCCAGGATCAGTGCATCTGAGATGTATAGTATTAGCAAGTGAAGCTACCCATATGCTTCATTAAAGATATGTTTTAAGAAAGGTCCTAAAGGTGGAGAGAGTGGGTGCCAGTTGGATATTAAGGGGTAGGAAATTCCAGAGGTGTGGGGCAGAAAGTGAGAAAAGTTTTAGGTGGGTGAGGGCTTTAGATACAAAAGAGGTAGACAGAACACATCCTTGAGCAGAACACAAGAGTTGGGCAGGTGTATAGCGAGAAAGTAGATCTGAGATGTAAGGAGGGGCAGAAGAGTGTATAATTTTGTAAATCTTCCTACAATTTAATGTCATTTCTTAACCCCACCATAAAACAGGCTTAACTATTTTAAGTCAGTTTAGCTAGTCCTTCAGTTCAGGCCTGTCCTGATTAGCTTAAAGATCTAATTCTCTGCTTGGTCACAAGAGAGTGGAAAGAAGGGTTCTAGCCAGGTTCACCTGCAGCATTCTTACCAGTAAGACACTCCTTCAGCCCATATTTGACTTCTATTTATTGATGATGTTTTTTTGCTGATCAGGATCTGTCCTTCTGCACCTCCCATTTGTGTTGCTCTTTCTGGATGATCCCGGAGGTTAATGGAGCTGCTGCTTTCTGCCAGATTCAGGGAGCTGTAATAGCCAATGGAATTTGATCCATATGCAAAACAGATGAAAGTGTCATATGGGAGCTGGATCTTTTATGGATGATCTGTAGCGGATTCCTTTTCAGAATTCCCTTTTTCTTTGAATACTTTACTACATTATTTTTTTTTGGGGACCTCATTGATGACTTTTCCTTTTTCTTGTATTATGACAATTAAACTGTTACAGGAGCTGTCACACCTTCCACCAACATTGTGAAAAACCTCTTGGTATTTCTCCTGTGCGGAAGCGAACGGTTATAAACACTTGTCTAAAGTGCTATAATGCAGAAGGAGGCCTAAGGTAATCATATGTCACATTTTGATCTCACGGGGGACCCACTCTGTTTAAATAAACAGTACTGACTCTCTTGTAATCTTATATTCCATTAAAGCCCTGCAACAAAAACAATGTGGTAACTGGTCAAATGGCTCAGAAATCTGATATAAACAAACAGAAAGCGCAGTGAGTATTGTAGTGTGTCAGTGTCAGGCTGTGCCACCGGGCGCTACTCTGGTTGCATGACAAATCAGTGATGATTTAAAGCTTGCCTCTAAGAGCACCTGCACATAGGCACAGCAATGGTAAGCGGGCACTTTCACTAGTGTTGCGGTTTTGGTTCTAAACTTTTTTTGGTGTGTCTTGGATTTAAAAAAAACATTGTGTTTTTGTCTCTGGTTTTTGCCAAAACACAATTACATTTTTTTTTGTTTACATTTTTTTTTAAAAATCTACATTTGGGAAAACTTTTTCAAACTTCGGAAACGCAAAATTAAGAAATTAAAAAGACCCCGACCCCCACCTCACCCCCTAACATAACAAAATGAATCCTAGAATGAGCCATCCTTGTTTTTTGGCTCATATTTGGTTTAGAATATATTTGTTTCGGAGTATGAATCGAGCTTTGAATTTTTTTAACTGCTCGACTTAGAGTTCGAATCAAACGCCCCAATCTGCAAAGTTTGGATTTGGAACCCACAAACTTGCCCATCCTTACGAGTAACAAGATGAATTCACTTGGTATATTACATTAGTGGCTCTCAATCTGCATTTGGTTGAAGCCTGGGTTACACAGGAGGTTACAAGGAGATCCAAGAAAAAGATTTGGCATTGGTAAAAAAATTTTAAAAAAAATTGTATTTCAATTGCAATTAACATTTGTTTGTTTTTTGCCATGTTTGTTTCATGTAATAATTCTGGAAAGGTTATTAGAAGTTCTAAATGAACGTAGAGGTTAAAGGCCAGTCATGCTTCACATAAGCCATGAGATCTCACAGTTCACTTTACAAAGACGGCTTTGCCGGGTAACTCCGTCCCATTCTCTCAGATTGTTTAATTTGAGATATGATTTGATGCAAGATCCAGAAAGGATGGATTCGGCTGTTGACTGGTTTAATGATGATTGATGACTCCCCTGTGGAATCCAGATGAATGTTTCCTTGAAAAGTGTTTTGCTATCTTTTATGGAGTTGCCGTACGCTACTAATTAGATCATACCAGTATCCAGTTGTAATTCTTTTAAGCATGTGTAGGCTCTAACTATGATAATGCTGTGTGATTATTGTTATCTAAATGTGTGAATAATTGAGAGGTTACGCTGCATTTCACGCCTGTCTCATCAAGTTTCCGTTCTGGACTTAAGAAAGCTCTCTGCCCTGCTTTAATTATGCGTGAATTACAAATAGAAAAAAAGCAAAGTTAATAAAACTGTCAAGAATGCTTTTTCTTCTTTAAATCTCCTGGGCGCCAATCAATAGAATGTAACTCATTACACAGGTTGATATAATAAAGAAACAAATCTGGAAAGATTTCAGGTTCTTCAGGCGACCCTGGTTGCTATTGTTTAAGTGACAATAAAACGCTCTGTCAGTTAGACAGAGTAACTGTTATAAATTGTCTACCGAGTTAATTCAATCTTATTTTGAATTTGCACACATCATATATCACATGCCATACAGAGCACATGCTCTCATTATCAGACTTGTCACGCATTGAATCCCGTGGATGTTTGAAGTGAGGTACGGGGGCTATATATCAGTGTCTCGCCTACAAATCTGGGAGAAATGTGTGCAAAAACAGCACCAGATTTACCAAAGAAAAAAAACACACTTCTGCCATGCTCTGCTCTGCATCTTTACACTGTAATAATTCAGTGCTGTTTTCTTTCGCATCAGTTTTTCTCTAATTGTGTAACAGGGACATTTGGCTTGTATTGGTCTGTAGGAATGTGCAGATATGTCAGAAATAAGTGCAGACAGCATACATGACTTGTTTAAATCCCTTTTAAAGCTGCAGACCAAGCTACATCCTACGTGTGTGTGTGTTTGTTTTGTTTTTTTAATAAATCAGTTCTGTACTATGAGAAAATACTTGTAGCATTTTTTTTAAACAACTCTGAATTAAATTTTTAATGTATTATAATGTAACAAGCATTTTTTTGTGTCTATAGCAACCATTTACAAAGTCACATCCCCTTCTTCTTCTGAAACAGGCATATGCGTTCCACTGACTGCAGGATACTCCTCTGCAGTCATTTAGAGAACCCTGAGCCAAATCTTCGCCCATCGATCACAGGAGAACGGATCGATCGGCAACTTAGCTAATTACTTATCATTGTGTGAATAGTATCGATGCACTTATTAAAGGGGAAAAAATAAATTTAAAAAAAGGCAGCATGGACTGCTGCTTTAAAATAAATTATTACAGGTTAAAATGATAGAGCAGCCATAAACTGGCTATTACATACATAGAGAGGTTATGAGTGCTTTTTGCAGGTGGAGCAGTGTTGGGACCTACAGATGGGCCATTCTGTAAAGGTTGTAGGCTTCAAATACTTTGGCCAAAGAATTTAACTAAATGACCCTTGCTTATGAGAAGATATACAGATAAGTATATATGTCACGTTAGATGTAGCATTGAGCGTGAAACATGTAAGAGGACTACTATTTTTTTTAATGCATTGTTGCTAAGTGGTTCCATGAATAAAACCTATTTTTATTCTTTCTAACTTCTTTCGAAAAATTATTCCCTTTTATAGCGCAGTGGGAAAGAGATTTAGGCCAAACCCTGGAACCAGAAATATGGGGGGAAATATTTGAAGCAGCGGCCACAAGCTCTATATGTACATAGATCAAAGAAATGCTTATAAAGTATTATATAGGTGGTACCTAACCCCGGAGCGTCTAGCTAAGATGTCCCCTATGCTTTTTTGAGAGTATGTATCAAGCAAAATAAATTACTATAATATAATGAGTTGGCATGAACCATTTTGCACTGCACAACTCCAAGTGCCACACTTATTACAATACATACCAATTAACCCCACAACTGAATGTTAGCCATAGAAAGATATGTAACCCCCCTACTAAGGGTTTCTAGCAGGTTACCATATGCAGGAACCATCCTGTGTTGCCATGAGGATTCTGACGTGACAGAAGAGTATTTAAGGAAAGAGAAAATTCGAGAAGTTGCCAGGAGGCAAGAGGAGAGGAACCTCTGGGAGAGTAGATAAGTAATGTTTATAAAGTAATAGCACAGACCAGGCCCCCTGTTTATTATGTTGTAGATAGGGACAGTACCCATTAAGTTTGGATCCCAGAAAGAAGGAATGCAGTCCTGAATATTTAAGGAAAGGGAATACGCCACAGAGGGCCTCAGGAAAGAGGGCTCCCGGGTGTCGGCGGATCAGCTCTAACCGCGGATCTACACTAATATTCTGCATCAGTCTGTATGGAAGTGGTAGTCCCCAAACAGGCCAAAGGTATTGGGTCACGTAAGAAAGACCCACCAAGATTCCCATAGGGACCCAGAGTAATCCGATTAATACCGATAATGATCCTGAAGCAACAAGGGGGGCCGGATCCCACACCTACTCAGAGCAACTAAGTCAATATACCTCTATTTGAGTGTTGAATGGTTACTGATGAAAGAACCATATTAATATACGTCTGCTTTAAAATATAGTACAAACATATGTGTATGAGCGGTCCCTGTGCTTGGGGACACTAATAAATGACAGTTGTACTACAAAAGTTCCTGGCGCCCATTTTTGTACATCCTTGCTACCTCATCGCCCAGCTGCCTGAATGCCGGCACCCCGAGTCAAGGTAGTCCATGCTGTGTAGTCAACCTTTACACAACGATGTAAACTCCCTAGGAGCCGGGTAGGGAGGGTTACACATAGAAATTGATAGCTAATTGACTGACAATTGCCATTTAGCCCTTGATACATTGACGCAACGAGACGCAAGATGTAAAAAACGCACTAAGCATTAATTTTCCTCCAAAATTGCCTTAGTACATAGAACCTAAGACTATCGGATCTCGAACTTTTATATGTTTCCTCTTATCCCTACTTTGGGGATGGTGGGATAAATCTGACGGTACCTTCCATGCATTTAATACTACATCTAATCTAAAACAAATCTATCTACTAACAAAAGATAGACCAAAAAAGATAATCATCGCTCTTTCCCTGAGTAGACCACCCTCGGAGCATGACTTCTGGTAGTTTCTCAAAGAATGCCGGCATCGTGTATCTTACCAATGCCAATGAGGTATTTGAAAGTTTCATTATTATCCCTCATCTTCCTCCCACCTTACGTAGTCCCACATCTAGTCCTCTCTGCCACCCATTGGCATTTTGGCTTCTAATAGCTAATCGAGTTACTCTTTACAGCTAAAACCTCCTAGAAATATTTTAAAATACAACACCCCATTCTAACACATGATCATAATGAAACAACCTTTCCATGGTACTGTATATTGAATGTTGTAAAAAAAAGGCACCTTTAAGATAAAAGAGTTAAAAGATGAAAATGAAAAGCTAGAACGGGATGAAGTTAAGAACAGTGGAGAATGTGGCTGAGGCGATGACCACAGATTGTGCTGGAGCAGTGTGCATAGAAGGAATGCCAGATAGCAAAGCGTTTTAGTAATCTATCTCGGGAATTATTAGGAGTTGAATTGATATCCAGATTGAGTGAACGGTTTTGAAATTATGGATGATAACTACGCAAGTCTCTGAGATCTATAGCTATTATGTGAGGAATGGAGAGTGAGGTTCAGTAGAACACGAAAATGTGTACTGATGCTGATGAGGTTATGGAAAGATATTCATTTCACAAAAGAAGTCACATATGAAGCTTACTTAGTCTACTGTTTGGGGAAGGCAAGCAACATTCAGCTGACTATTATAGTCATTATTATTATATTATAATGATTGAGGATTGATAAAGAGTTCATGAAGATTTTTTCCTACTGCATCAGCTACTTGTATTTCTTTTTGTGTTGAATGCATTTCCTCAGTAAAGCTATATTTGGATTTTTCAGCATACTGCACCACTCTGTCCTCCCCCACTCGGCAATCAGCGTTTCCTTCAGGCGATGGTCCTTGTTTCTCCAACTGAAGGAAAAGTTGATTGCCGAGTTGGAGAAGATAGAGTGGTCCAGTATGCGGTAAAATCCAACTTGGGATTTGTTAACGTGATGTGTCCGACAGTGGTTCCCAACTCCAATCCTCAAGGACCCCTAACAGTCCAGGTTTTATGGATATCCTCACATTAGCACAGGTGCCACAATCATTTTGAGTGAACCACCAAGCAGAGATATCCTTAACACCTGGACTGGAAGTGGTCCTTGAAGACTGGAGTTGGGAGTCAAACTAATAGGATATCCAAAATAATAGGTATAAGTTATAGCCATAGTTCTTTCCACGTTGTGTGCTACATAATCTAGCGCACAAAGTGAAAATAACTATGGCTATTACTTATACCTATTATTTTTGCTGATCAAGAAAATCTCTTATAAAACACCTCAAGTACATAGCAGGTTGAAACAGGCATGTGTATCATGTAAATAAATTTACTTTATTCAATTTGTAGGCAAGTTAGTGGTATACCAACCACAGTTTATTCCTCTATGAGAATACATCAAGTAAACAAGTCATGGCTCAAATCTTGTGACCTTTTAGTGACCCAGGAAAAAATACTCACGTCAATTAATTGAAGATAACGTGACATCATTCTTCCATTTTTACGCTACTTAAATAAAGATTGTAAAACTTTTTTTTTTCTTCTTTCCATTATTTTTGGACAATGTGTGTCTTTCTTTTTTTTTTTCAAACCACAGGTGACATGACTCGTTAAAATGTGAGTTTAAAGAATAGATCTACAGCAGATGGATATGCCATCAATCACGAGCATGTAGGTGGAAAATCTTTGCTGAAGTCATTAGCACTCCCCAGTGTAATACTACCTGTGTTAAGCAGAGGGAAATCTGTTTTCTTACTGTGATTTGATATTGTGAAAAATCTCGAAAAGATAAGCTTTATAACAGCACTGGAAATCTTTGTCAGTGCTTTTAAATAAGACATGCAATGCAGTCCATTAGGTTTTTTTTCCGTGAAGGGTGTTTTTCACATTTCAAAAATGTAGATGCTAATGGTTTTATCTACATGGAAAAAGAATGTAGTTTTTAAAAGGGATTTGTTTCTCACTTTATCTTTCATCTGATTTAATATGTAGTTAGTTTAGCAGGCCAAGAACAATTTGAAATCCCACATTCATTAATCTATCACACATTCAACTGGTTTCTCATGTGCATTTTTGCACATTAGTGTCTGGTATTTTCTAATAGTCCATTGAGGTAAAGGTTCAAAATGTATCAATTGAAATACTACACTATTTGTAATGTGTCTAAATGTTAAAGTTGATTTAAAATCAATGTGATTCTCTTGTGCTGTGGGCTATGAACTTGATGGTGATCTTGCTGGATGTGATCATTTAACACTGGAGAAAACGTAAACCAAACACTGCGTTCTGCAGTCAACGATCCGGAACCGAATGACCGATCCGGAACCTGGACGCCAAGGACTTTCTTTCGTTACAACCACTTGGGCAGCAATCGTATTATTGTAACCGACCCTTCAATGAAACAAACAGAAGAGGAGGCTCCCGTCTTCCGTTCTGATTGTGTTCACAACTCCATGGGAGCCCGAAATTACAATTTCTACTAGAAACAAGCCAAAAAGTGATGACATCCACTTGATGTCACAACAGGCACCAACGTGCCAGCCTTTGTGCTGCCCAGTTGATATAATTAGGGTGTACTAAGGGCTAATGATATTGCAGGTGCTATCACAACTAAAGTCCCATTCACTTGAGGAGAATGGTCAAGTTTAGCACTTTTTAGCCCTTCTGGCCTTAATATTGCTCTTGTCCGAAAAGGTCTTTAACCAGCTGTAAAACATTAATGTGCCACCGCTGCCCGTTATCACTCACGCATTGCCTGGGCAAGCAGCGGTTATTCTATCAGATTTGACACAGAAGTAGATGTAATCAGCCGCACTCCCGGAGGCTTTGGAAAGCAGCTGGATTCTGGCACATTACATCAGCAGAATTGTTAACGCAAACTACAAATCTGAGTAAAGAAACTAAGCTTTTAAGATGCAAAACGGCAGAAAACAAAATAGAAAAATCAAAGAAGTCTGAGTCATTCTTGCAACAAAGTTTTTACATAACTGTTCTTTAAAACCTCATTTGAATATTATCATTTCAGATGGAGTTATTTTCTTTGAAATCTTGGATAATGTAAACAGTTCCTATTACTGTGTAAGCATTTGTTTTTATTTTGTTTAGTAATTTTTCTTTTTGTTCTTGGCAGTTTAAGTCACTGATGATGTAATATATGAAGGATTATTTGTTAGAGCTTTCTAATCAGTACATGTATCCCTAAACCAGCCCAGTATTTTCACAGCACACTAGTATGGTTTAAACCAGGAGTGTGCAAACTTTTCTTTCTGCTCTGCCCCCCCTGCTCGTGCTCCCCCCCCCCTCCTTATCAGCTCCCTGGCATCGGCAGCATCATTTGATGCCTCGTTGTCATGGCGTCACCAAAAAGCCATCTGAGAGCAGGTAAGAGGGCGTTACTGAGGCCTCAAGTCTCCCACGCATTTAATTTAAATGCTGTGGGGAAGAGCGTAAAGCCTCTGTAAACGCCGCACCCAGCCAAAAAAATCCTGTGCACTCCCCCCCCAGTTTGCATACCCCGGGTCTAAACCAGTGTTTCTCAACCATCTCCTCAGATTTAAGAAACAATGAATGAATTACCAGCACACAGTTTCACTTATTGTATTGTGTGTCTTTACTTATATAGTGCCAAAAGTGTACTCAGTGCTTTACAAAGAATACAGTACAGAGAATTATAATAATACAATAAGTGCAGCAAAATCAGACAATAGGAAAGGAAATCCCTGCCCTGAAGAGCTTACAATCTAAGAGGTTTGATGGGGAACTTACAGAGACAGCAGATGAGGGAATAAGTGCTGTAGATGGCAGTGCTTGGTCACAATGGGTGGTAGGAGTGACAGTGTGGGACAGTAACCATGAGTGCAGACTATTGGGATGCTTGATTTGTGGGGCATGTTTTAAGGTTAGTCAGTAATAAAATGAGAGGGGTAATACAATTTGGGAGGCATGGGTGAGATCAGGTGTGTATGTCTGGCTTCAGGCTTAGGGGAGATCACCAGCAGCAGGAAGGAGTAGATAGAGGGTATGAATAGAGGATTGGTGTGGGTGTTTTTTTATTGAGGGGTAAATACGTTGCTGGGAGAGAGGTGTATAAATAATGGTGCAGTGGGGATTGGGGAAGTTGGAGAGAACAGAGACGTTCACAAAGGAGTGAGGAAACAGTAAACAGAAAAGCAGTAGGGAGGGCATAGTGAGATGCAGGAGGAGAGACTTCCCAGGTACTGGAGGATAGAAACAGTACAAAGAATCACAGCTTTTGGAAAGTTAATTTCTCACAGTTGCAAAGTTGTTGTGCAGAGTCCAGATCTTCCTCAAATCTTCACCTCCAATTACAACTCCAAAATTAACTCTACCAGCCACTTTAAATGTGACCCTGAAGATGTTACACAGACAAATAGCTTCACAGCCTAGATGGATAGTCTTAAATACTCTAAAACACAGCCACTTGACTAACAATTAAGGTAGGGGTTTGCCTAATCAACTCTCACAGACATACTGATTTAATACATTGTAAATTCCTCAGCAATTGATGGTAGAATTCAGCTCAGACACATACCAATTAGTAAATTATCTAAAAACTGTACGTGGATGTTTGATTAGCTGGTTACCCATAATACATGGCTTGGCTGGGTGTTCCAAGGAGATGATGGAGAAACCCAGGAGTACGCTCATGTACAGATGTAGCTGACGTTATTGCACTGCTGCTGTTTGGCAGCAGGACATACCCAATGCACCAGCGGTTGAAACCATCATTGTTTTGGATATGATGCATGCAAGAATGGGGCGGGACTATAATGCAATCTCACCCGCGACAGCACCACAGTGAGTGTAATAATGTTAGCTACATATGTATCTACTAATATATATATACATATACTGTATGTATATATGCACATAGATAGCAGTGACCCTTAAACTGGTCATTTTCCTGGCTTGCATTCTCATAACTGCAAACCATAATATTGCCTTGCGTCATGTTTTGATGAATGAAGACCACCCTGAGGCTAGGATATCTATTACTGATGTAAAATAAGGCTGACCTTTTAAGATATGGGGTCATATATACTAAGCTCTACTATGCCATACACCTTGTATTGGAAGACACCTTACCACCTAGTTAAATGAATTGGCCCTAAGATATATATTGAGGAAGGGCTTTAGTAAAATAGCACCGCTTAGAAGTGTGGGTCATGATGTTTTAATTTTTATGATTAATAAAAAACAACCAAATAAATACATATGTGATGATCTCAAAATGGCTTTTTATCCTTTTGTTCTAGAATAGGGGTGGCCAACTCCAGTCCTCAAGGGCCACCAACAATTCAGGGATAACCTGAAAGCCCGCTTCTGCACAGGTGACTCAATGAGTGACTGTGTGCTGCTGATACTTTTTTTTCTATTGCTTATATCCTGAACACCCGACTTGTTGGTGGCCCTTGAGGACTGGAGTTGGCTACCCCTGCTCTAGAACATACCTAACATTCCAATGTACGCTTTCAGAAGTAGTCATTGTCTACGTTCTACCTGGCTACATTGATGTGCCATATTTAAAAAAGCACGCCTAGTTTGGTGAAAGAATATCACCCACATTATAATGGGATTGCAGCTTCAATATAGTTTGTATGAGAGTCCGGCCCCAAATACTGCATTTTTCAATTTTATTCATAGCCGTAAGTTTAAAGGGCTCAAGGTTACATCTCAGGGCCTCTCTGTTTGTGTTTTAGATCAAAGAGAATTGTATTACACCAAGTCTTTGGACTTTTGCTTGCCCATCTGTGTCTAGATTTTGCTCCAAAGCTACGTATGTGTGAAAGCTAAGAAACGTCTTAAGTGTGTGATCAAAATATTAAATCCAATCAGGGCAAAAACTTTCCGTCAGTGATCTTGCATCACTTCTTTATCCATTCCTTCTCTGTTTGTTGTCTGCGCTGTCATTCATTGGGTTTGGAAACATAGCAGAAATGTAAGATTCATCACATAAAAAAGTAGCAAAAATACAACAAAAATTCTAACAAAAATAAATGTGTGTGATTCATAAATCAACTGTACAACTAACAAATCACAAAACTAATGAGGCCCCTTCTAGTATAAATAAACATAGAGTAACTAATGAAAGGGGAGCTAAAATATACAGACTAGAAATAACTTCACACATTGGCCAAAATGTCCATTGTGTGTAATTATGTAATCATCATAGTTTGAGTGGCATGGGAAGATATTTCATCTTCCTCCTGTCCTTGACCTGCGATTTTCTTTGGCATTGAGGGTATTTGTGCTATTTCAGTCACCCATTTAGTACACTCATTTATTGCATGGTTATAACATAGCAGTCCGACCATTAAATTCCACTGCACATTCATATATTTATTGCTATCACAACGTCCCCTATTTTTAGAAAAAACAAGATCATTTTCCTTTTGGATCTAAAACTGAAACAAAACTTCTAATCAGCATTAGAAAGCAAGATAGAAGGAAACTTGGACAAAGTTTATTAGTTTGCTGTAAGAGTCTCTGAACATTTGAGCTACTCTTGAGGTTGGACTCGTTGATAATTTTTGGAAGTCTATCTCCAGCAAAATCACAATTAATGTCCAATTTATCTAAAAAAAAAAAAAAAAAGGTGCAATTCAATAAAAATGTAATTTTGTGTCCCAGATATCCACAAATATTACATAGCAGCACAATTGAAACAAGCTGTCATGTGGAACACCGACCCGGCCAAATGTTGCTGGATCGAAATAGAGTCCAAGTATGCCAGAATGCCTTCTCTGCAGGCTTGCCTCTGGAGTCTAGACAGGGGAGATAGACAAGCACATAATTTAAAATTAAAAGCGACAATACTCACCTGGGAGGTATGGTCAAAATATAAGACCAGATTTGGGCTTTGCTCATCTAGTCCACAGCTCACAACCATACCCAATAATCCCAAATTCCCCCGGGATGCAGATCTAAGCTTTATGAACAATTAAAATCGAAAGGGATTGGGGCGATTGCGGATCTCCTAAGCCTCGGAAGGCTCCTGGGCTACCAATAAGTATGAGCCAAATATAAGATCAGAGAACTGGACACATTTAAATATCTAAAAATTCGACACTTTGCCCTAAATATATGTCCAGCTCCAGAATTCCCCCCTCTCACCAAATTTGAGCGGCTTTGCAAAGCAAACACCTACCAAAAGGGACTAATCTCTGAAATATACGTCGATTTAGAACATTCGGTGGCCCCCCAAAACCACGACTACATGCTCAAATGGGTAGCTGGCTTGAATATCACAATAGAGAGAGAGATTTGGGATGACATTTGGCTGGCAGCCTTGGGAACATCCTTATGCACCACAACCAAGGAAAATATTTATAAAATTCTCTATCACTGGTACCTCACTCCTGTGCGATTAAATCAGATCTACCCCCTGGCGTCGGACCTATGCTGGAGAGGCTGCGGACTTAGAGGGGACATGGCCCACATCTGGTGGACCTGTCCGGAAATGATAAAATATTGGACTAAGGTCCACAATTTGATAAAAGAGGTCACCGACCTGGAATTACCTATAGAACCGCTGACCTTCTTACTTGCAAGGCCAATACCCGGAATTGGCCGTCCAACTAGGAAATTAATCTCCTTTATTCTCACTGCGGCCAGATGTGAGATAGCGGCTTCCTGGAAAAAACAAACCACCCCATCCAAAAGGTCTATCAAAAAAAGGATCAGTGAAGTGATGCTTATGGAGCAGTTGACGGCAATGCTCAGACAAAGACTCTTTGCATTCTATAAAATATGGGAGCCCTGGATACTTCTCACGAGATGAAGGGTCCACATGGACACATCCCTAGAGATTAAGCTCGGTCCCCTAAACTCTTGCGCCTGCTCTCTAACACTGACAGACCCTCCCTCCTCATCCCCCCCTCCCCTCCCCTGCCTCTCTGTCGTCTCTCTATGAGGACTCCCCTTTCAATGATAACCAAGGTTGTCTTTCTTTTCCACCAAAAAAAGTTAAAATGTTAATGTATTAGGCTGTGAAATGTATCTGACAATCATCTGTTGTATCAATGCCTAATAAAAATATTTGAAAAAAAAAAAATGCAATTTTTGTCTAGAACTCCAATGTTGCTCTCACATAATTTGTTTGCAGTCAACAGCTTATGATAACCATGATCACTTATCAATGGCCATTTAACTATATCCTAATATCCCAATATGTGTCCCTGTAGCAAATGCATTTGATTTAAGTTTCTTGCTTATCTCAAAGCAATGTGATCTGTTGCTGGCAGCATTGTAAATGACATTAATGTCATCTTCAGCGTCAGAGAAGCCATGCGTAAAGTCCCTAAGCGGATTGCTGGAACTTCAGTCTAGCCAGCAATAGTCCGATTTCCTAGGTTACAACAATGGAAATAGGAAAAAGCCTGGGCTCCGAAAAGAACCAATGTACAAGTTACAGATGACCAAACCACTTTACAATGATTATAATTGAAGGGAATCAGGAGTTATGGAACTTACAATAAACAATTGATCTAAATGAATGGATCAAAATTGTCGATCCATTGCCATATATCTATTTCTTTCCAAATCTGAGCCAAATTGATGCTTCATTGTTGATTGAATAAGTCAGCATTAAGTTTCGACAATACCATTGCATACCTATTTTATCAAGCATTATGCTTCTGGGATGCTTGTTGGAAAAAAAAAAGTGTGTGTGTGTGTGTATGTCAAGACAAAGAACATCCAACATCTACCAAGTAATTTCTTCCAATCCCCCTTTCTGTATATTGTGGCTATAAATGAATGAGACTACATCAAAGGCTTCCACTTCAAACTTAAACAAAAAAATGATGGCAATAATATGTTACAGGAGTACATATCAGACAATTTAATGAGTGCCTAATCATTTATTCCCATAAGCTGTTCTCTGGCCACTTTCCACTATTGTCGGCCTACATGGGTTTTTCTTTAATGTACATTTATTTAAGTAAGATAAGGATGTCTCAAAGTGAGTTCATCCACAATTGTTTGCATATGTTGAACAAGTTGTATACTATCGTTTTTATTAGCCTCCAATAAAAGACTGACTCTCCGTCGTTAGTGGTATAGTTTTTATTTTTAGCATGCAGGAGATTTTTTTTTTTTTTTGCGTGGCCTCCAATTTAAAGGTTTTGCCTGCTTCTCACATGTGAACTGTAAACAGACTGACAGATGGAATTCTTTTGTATAAACAGTTTTCAGATACACTATTCTTCCATGGCTCTGTCAGTTGTTTATAGTATCAGAAAGCCACAGATATGCCTACAAGTAAGGAAACTCAGGATTTCAGCCAAACATTTGCACAACATCCAGAGAGTATGTACCCACGGAGCAGAGTGTGGCTGATGAAAGGCAGTTTCTAAATGGATAAATCGCGAGACGTACTGTACTGTATGTGTCAATGAGAAAAGCTAAACTTGTTTATTACCACACGCATGCATT
Organism: Ascaphus truei; assembly: GCF_040206685.1. Classification (NCBI taxonomy): domain Eukaryota; kingdom Metazoa; phylum Chordata; class Amphibia; order Anura; family Ascaphidae; genus Ascaphus; species Ascaphus truei. The sequence goes on along the minus strand of NC_134491.1, from coordinate 59,126,736 downwards.
CCATTATCAATAGACAGCACTATTTAAAAGAAGTGTTGATCCTGCTGATCCTAATGGGATGACATGATGCAAACTCCTGAACTCCACAGCAAAGATAAAGAAAGAGATTTATCAAACATTTATGAGAGTTTTCTCCAGGGCAATAAAAAGGAATCCAGTTCTGAACCGCTAACTTTTATTTTTTTGTTATAGAATATTGAAATTCATTTATAAATCTAGTGCTCGGTTAAGTAACTGCACCTTTTTTTTATAAAAAGAAAACGTGTAAAATATTAATAAATCTCCCCCATCATCTCGACCCTTTTTTCCCCACTTGGAGGCTTAGAATGTGTGCTGTAGATATATGAAGACTTTTAAAAGGTTTACCGCTACCTCCTCCCTCCCACATTACGGAATATGTTGGCGCTATACAAATGAAATAGAATAATAACACCAGCCATGCAGTTTTGGAGACTGTTTCTCATACCAATAAAAGTCCCTGGATTATTGTTTGACATGGGCGAAAGTGCTAAGCTTGTATCTTTGTTAATGCCAACAAGCTCATTTTTGACATTTAAACATAAATGTATTTTATTAGCGGTTGTTTAATAGTATTTATATCGGAACACCATCAAATATGTTTCACTAAGGACTGCAGCTCAAGCAATAATATTATTTTACTGTTTATTACCTTAATTACCATAGTGAGAAGTTATTCCAGTGTTAATATCGGTATGTAAATGAAGCCCGTATTTGGGCTGCAATTCCCAAGGGACTTGGGGACTTGGTAGATGCAATTAGCATATTTGTAGCAGGCAGCTAGACACAGTTCTCCTTGATTTTGCAAAGACCAGCACAAGGTAACATTTATGATAGACAATGCGGTGCTCACTGCTCAGATGCAGCCTGTTTAACCTGCAACCCCAACCTGAATCAACGTGCAAAGCACACACGAATTACCATAGGCAAATATTGACATCTTTTGGACTCTGTTTTGCTAGTAAGGTTTCTGGAACATTTGAACAAGATAAAAGGTTCAGAATACTTTCGCTGGTATAGTAAATACGCTCTGGGTCCTACGTAGGAAGAGGCACGCGTTTGCGGACGCAAACAAAATTAGCATTTTGTTTGTCTGAAATGCGACCTATTTAGCATGTATTTCTACTGTTTAAGAATTTGATACTTGCGGGGCTAGTATTCTGCACTAAAAAGCCAGACTTGTCACCTTTAAGCAAAGAAGGATGGGTAGCCGTGTTGTGGTCTAGGACATTTGGTCACGGCTGTTTCGCCGCAGCTCACCTCGCTGCAGGGACACTCGGCCAATGGCTACTTTGCCGCTAAGGTAAGTCCCTAACCTTAACCCTTACCCTAAAACCCCCTAATGTTAACCCCTAATACTAATGCTACGCCCTACCCTAAAAACCTTAACCCTGTACCCTAAAACCCGTAAAGTTAACACTCTACCCCAACCATTAAAACTCCTAAAGTTAACCCCCTATCCTAACCACTAAAACCCCTAAAGGACCCTGAGAGGTTCGAAAGCTTGTTACATATCTACTACTCGTTGGTCCAATAAAAGGTAACATATCCCCTAGTCCCTCTCCCTCCTTTGTTACTACATGACACCTTTAATGGCGATGGAGGAAACAAACGCAGGAAATCATCAAGAAAAGTGACTGTCACGGGAGACCAGGACAATTACATGGGATCACAATCACCATACCAAACAGAGGAGTTATAGGGGGCGTGGGGGTGGAATCCCAGCTCACTAGGTGCTGGGTGCAATTTCGGTAGGCTTACCTGGGATGTCTTCCACACGCCGAGAGTCTCTGGGTACCGCAGTACCTTAGGGATGCTAGTTGTGTCGTAGCAATTTTTAAAGTCCCGTTCATGTATGCAACCGAGTCTCGTTCTGGATCTGTGTCTCTCTGGCAAAGACCTCAGAGTAACACACCAACTGTCCCTCAGACTGTGAGGCGGGATCTAAGTTTCCCGGTCTCCATCTAAAAGCACAGATTGGTACGTCGGCCAATCATAGAAAGAAGTGTCGTCTGTGATGGGCCAATCAGGGCCATGGGAGGTGACAGTGATTTAGGACTGCCCACAGAGGTGAACTTAAGTAGAGTGGGAAATTCAAACTGACCACTGTCTGGGAACGTAGTCAGTTGGAGTTAGGCCCCAGGCCTCATTTTCCAGTGTCAGTCTAATACCTCCTGCAGACATAGAGGTCTCAGAATCTGGGATGAACAATGGCTCCGCTTTTAGAGTGACTGTTCCCCAAGCCTGAGTCAACATGCCTCCCCACTCCTGCAGTGTCCCAAGCACTTCCCCCAGCCCACATAGCAGGCCCAGATTCCTTTATGTGGTGGCTGGCTAAGTGAAGTCCCAGCACACAAAGGAGTCATTCGAATACATTACCCTGTATATGCACGTGGGAAACAAACTGCACACAGTATCACACAAATCAGCCATTTTGGCTGCGAAAAGATGGTCTCTTTAACCCAGAAACCTGGCATCCATCTTGACTGGTAGCGGCACTGGCCGGGCTTAACCTTTAATATGTTAGCCAGGTTGCCCCTACCATCATAGTGACACCAGCTGCCCATTTTTTAATACAGATACCTGCACCAATAAGCAAATGTAACTCCGCCCTAACTCCTCCCACTTACTCCTTCAATCCCTCATCTCGTCTCAGACAGACGAACACATCCTCGAAAATGGCACAAGCAAGATTAATACATACAAGTTGCCTGACGCAGGTATATTTCAGCGCCAGTTAAAACCAAATTCTTTGTGTCAATATTTTTCCTTTGATACTATTATTTTCAAGTCGTCTTAAAGCAGCATTTCCCCCGCACAGTTCTTTTTTCATTATTTTTTATGTAGTAATAGGAACAAGATTGCACTTGCGCAACCAAAAGGGAAGCCCTGCTTCTGTGAACCTGAGAAATCGGAGAACCTGAGAACCTGCTTCAGTGAACCTGAGAAATCGGAGAACCTGAGAACCTGCTTCTGTGAACCTGAGAAATCGGAGAACCTGAGAACCTGCTTCTGTGAACCTGAGAAATCGGAGAACCTGAGAACCTGCTTCTGTGAACCTGAGAAATCGGAGAACCTGAGAACCTGCTTCTGTGAACCTGAGAAATCGAAGAGCCTGAGAACCTGCTTCTGTGAACCTGAGAAATCGGAAAACCTGAGAACCTGAGAACCTGCTTCTGTGAACCTGCGAAATCGGAGAACCTGAGAACCTGCTTCTGTGAACCTGAGAACCTGCTTCTGTGAACCAGCGAAATCGGAGAACCTGAGAACCTGTGAACCTGCTTCTGTGAACCTGAGAATTCGGAGAACCTGAGAACCTGCTTCTGTGAACCCGAGATATTCCCAGCAATTCCTGGACATAAAAATAGTGTCATTCCAAAGTACGGAAAAACAGTTTCAGGTGAGGAGAATCCTGCTTGTGCAGCCAACACAACATAGACAAACAAATGTATTCAAATGTAATGTTACAGCCAAGAACAGTGGAGACAACGTTTCAGGTCCCACATGGACCTTTCATCAGGTCACCTGATGGCTGTCACATTAAATGGAGACCTTCATAATGAACGTGTGAGTAGAGCTCTACTATGTATCTCTGTCTTAGGCTGAGTCCATAGAGACTCCAGCCATGTGGAGGCGCGCGGAGGCTGAGGGAAAGCGGGTGCTTTCCCTGGCCTTAGTCCGTGCGCCGTCCGGGGGTGTGTCTGAGGGCAGGCCAGTGACGTCACAGAGCTGGTTCGCCCTCATTGAGCGAACCGCTCACGTGACCGGCCCTCCGTTTCCGTGAGCGCTTAAACTAAAAAAAATTGGCGGCTACACCTCCGTGCGCCTGCGGACGCGTGCGCAAGCCCCTGCTAAAGCCGCTCTCATTGCAGCTGCAGGGGCTCACTGGCGAGCGTGAGCGCGGCTCAGCGCTGACCATGCCCGCGGCCTTAGAGGAGACCTGCACTTTGAAGAAATTGTTTGGATATAAAAATAGCCACCAGCAACTTTATGTCATCAAGCCATTAAAAGGCAGGAACATGTCTGACACACTGCATTGCCAGCATTGATAGGCCGGTTTTTGGATCTGGATTCTCTCCATTCCACCCCAGCTCAGGTTAAACTCTAGAGAAAATAAATAAATATGGGCGATCGCTGCTTTAATCGAAAATTCGGAGATAATGAATATGAATAAGTATTAAAAAATTGAGTCAAGTGGTGATAAATCCTCTTATTTCTTCCTACTGGAATATACACTAAAAGTTGAATAAGGTCATTCCTAGGCTGGGAGTGTTATAAAGTGCCCTGATTTTGCTTCTAACTATATTCCACTTTAAAATGGATTGGTTCAGCAATCTTTTTATATATATTATATATATATATATATATATATATATTTATTTAAATCCCAGTATATGAAACTTCATTCTGAATGTAAATTTGCATAAGCACTTAGTAGGAAATGCGGCTTTGAAAGCAGGTATTTTACTTAAACGTTCATTCAAGTGCATTAAATAATCTGCAGCTTCCTCTAGTGGCAATGGCTGAGAACATCATCAGAATGTTCTGACGTAGCTGGTGGGATCTGTACTGTACATGTCATTACTGAATCAGCTCTTCGCAAAGCAAGGGTCCAACATCATGACATTCAACAAAACAAAATGAATTCATAGGTGGCATGAAATGACTGTTTAATAATTTTCTGGTACCCCAATTTTAGCACATCAGCAAGATCTTGACCGTAATTGGTTGCAGTATGAATTGGTAGTATGAATAAAGTACTACAGGTATGTTCGGGGTTGCCGACAGATTTCCTGGTGCCCAGGACTAGAGCTTCACCCTGCCCCCCTCCCCCTTCTTTTGTCGGCATCCCACCCGATGTCGGTGTCTCACTCTACCCCCCTCTCTTACACCCCTTCACTCCTCTGTCTCTCCCCCTTCGCTATCACTCAATTACCCCCTCTCACTCAATTCTGCTCCCTCAATCCCCCCTCCTCACACTCATTTCCCCCTCGTGCCCTGGCCACACACACACACACACACACAATCCCACCCAATACACACAATACTCCCTCCCAATACAAAATTTCCCCCCAAATTCAGACACTACTACACCACCCCTGAATTGAGACATCACCACACCCCCCCAGATACAAACACCCCCACCAGATACAAACACTACTATCCCCCCTCCAGATACAATTACCACCACCACAGATACAATTACCACCACTACCCCCACAAATACAGTTACCACTTACCCCTGGTTACCGTCGCCTGGCCCCGGCTCTCCCAAGCTGCTGGCGCCACTCTCCATGCCAGGTCTGCCGCTCACTCCTGCCGGGCCAGACTTCCGGGTGGACCCAGCATCCGGTGCACACTGGCAGCTGGTCCCGGCCTCTGGTTGCCGCCGCCCGGTGCACGCTGGAAGCACCCAGAAGTCTGGTCCAGCTTCCGGCGCGCACCAGTGGGAGAGTGAGGACGGTGTGGGAAGAGGCAGCAGCAGTTGGGGAGAGCCTGGAGCAAGCGGCAACCAGAGGCCCGGCAGCTGGACGCAGAAGCAACTTCCACCATGGACCGGCCAGGCCCCCCAAAGCCACCTGGCCCGGGACACTTAACCAAGCACTCCCCCCCTGTTGGTGGCCCTTGGTATTTTGAAGCGATAGTGCCTTAACTCAGAGGTGCTCAACTCCAGTCCTCACCCTCCCCCCCCGACCCCCACGCCAACAGCTCAGGTTTTTAGGATATCCCAGCTTCAGCATAGTTGGCTCAATCAGTCCTTGCTTCAGCAGGGTATCTCCGGATCTGAATCCCATTAATTTCCGTTCCAGGGGCCCCCTGCTTCCGCTAGCAGGGTTCACATAATGGTGGAGTTTCAAAGCTCCCGCACCATGCAGGCCAATAGGAAGCTGTGACATCATCAGGTGCCACTTCCTATTGGTCCATGTGACGCGGGAGCTTAAAAACAAGGTGCGATACCGGCACCCCCTTTGGAGGTAAGTATATCTGGAAGCAAGGGTCCGTGGAGCTGAAATTACTGGGGTTCAGCTCCGGATACCCCCCTGTAAAACCTATTTTTAAATATTAAAAAAAAATAAACCAAAAAACAAATTGCCTGCTTGGATTTCTCCTTTGAAGAGTAACAAAGAATAATCTTAACTCAAATATTTATTTAACAAAACACAAATACGCATTAATTATAATAATGTGGACTAGTTTCTGTGCATAATATCCTGCTTGTCCAAGCCATACATCAGTGACTGCAATGTTCGTATAGGATGAGAATAAGGGAAGACACAAAGGAAAATATTCACTGATATAAACGGTAAAATACAGTGCTTTATTGTGGGGCAACTTTGAAACAAAATCAACGCCTCTTGGCCTGCTCACGCTCAGAGGGTTTTAGTTCTACTCTCTACCATTCAAACCACCAGTATCTTCAAAACATGTCGATAACCAAATTTATGCACCAAACATAGTTTATTGCAATGTCTTCCTACAACAATATCTAAGCATTATGTTAGTTTTTGAATTAGTGTATTATGTATTTCTTTCTTTCAAACGGACCCTTTTTATAAATATCCAATTGTCGAGGCTCCTATCCGTTTTTATCAGTAGTTAAGTTACATAGTAAGCATAGTGGAGTTCATAAATGTAATTTAAGTTTCCAAGAAACTGGTAAGGAACTGAAATGACATTTACAAATGAAATTACAGTTGGTGTTATTATAAAGGCAGTATTTGTAACTGAAATACTGTGGATTTAGATATTTTTTTTTGCACTTAAATGTCATGTGACATATTTCAATCAACAATACACTAAAATCACATCATTATTTGTTTTTCTGTGGGGAGCACTTCGGGGAAGACTGAGGCTCTGTTCTAAGCACTTTTTGTTAACCTAAATCAAAAGTCCCCAAAACAATCCAACTATAAACTAACATTAACCAACAATGCAACTCTATGGGAGTTGGCTCATCTTTACTTCCCTTGTTGAGTGCTATGCATTATGTTCTATAGTAACACAGGAGGGAGAGGGAGTAGGGGGTATGATACCTTTTATTGGACCAACAAGTAGTTGATATGTTACAAGATTTCCAACCTCTGAGGGACCTTCTGCAGGTCCCAGGACATACTTGAAAACGAGGGGTAACTCAATTTTAGTGTTGTACCAGGTCCTACATTTTTTAAAAACCGGGTAATGGGTATCCGGAAGATTTGGTGCCTTGTACCCGACCGGTTACCGGCTACCCGGTTGACACTTACCTGGGGGTGGACAAGGCCTGCGGCGACATCTAGGCAGGTCAGCAGAGGTCCTGTGGCGGCTTCCTCACGGGTCTTCCTCGCCTTCCGTCGCTGACAGCAGGTAAGTAATGATGTATTTTTCAGCTACCCTGACATTACCCGGCGCCGGGCCCACTTCTCAGTTGCCGGGTCCGGGTAGCTGAAAACCCGCCGGGTAGTGCCGGGTACCGGGTAATTCCAGGTACTCGGTACATCACTACTCAATGTATTACTTCCTGGTAAACCATTTTATAAATAAATAAATAGGGACCCGATGAAGGTCCCTGAGAGGTTAGAAAGCTTGTAACATATCAACTACTTGTTGGTCCATTAAAAGGTATCATACCCCCTACTCCCTCTCCCTCCTTTGTTACTACACAGAAGAAAGGACCAGCACGGCTCCCCGCCCTTCTGTGCGTCCTATAGTACGTGTAGGAGCACTCACGATACTAAAGTTCACTTTGCCACAGGTGCACGACCAGAGATACCCTCATGCAAAAGGGGAAGCAGAACAATCTATATAACCTAAGAGATTAAGGCACTTCAGTGGTCTCAATACAACACCCTCCCTCCCCCTCAATTTATTAATTACAAATAATTAACGGTTCATCGAATCTAGCACCTTCGTCAAGATGAACAAAGGGTCCTAGATTGGACCGAAATGTTGATAATTTTTCACTAATAAATTGCTTCTTTTTCTTCTTCTTAAATTGAGACCACTGGAGGTCCTTAGTCGCTTGGGATATATGGAGTGCTGTGCATTGACCAGGGCCACCAGCAGACAGAGATGGGCAACGCATCCATCCAATTCCGCTAATATGAATAATATTATACATTTGTAGCCTGTGTGAGTTTGCACAAGTCGCCCAGTGGGAATTTCCCCATAGGGAACCATATTCTGATATTCTTCTTGGTCTTCGCTATACCCATACTACAGCTCATGAAAATAACGAATGTCCGGAAACCAAAACATTTAAATAAGAAACACAAAATACGCCTTTTTGATTGTAAACTTCAAAAAGACGTTGGCGTCAACTTTTCACCTTTCACCTGGCAATTTCCTAAAACAGGGGCTCTCAACTCCAGTCCTCAAGACCCCCCAACAGGACAGGTTTTCAGGATATCCCTGCTTCAGCACAGGTGGTTTAATCAGTGACTCCCTGCTTCAGCACAGGTGGCCTGTGCTGAAGCTGGGATACCCTTAAAACCTTAGCTGTGGAGACTCTTGAGGACTGGAGTTGAGAACCTCTGTCCTAAGAAATGTCTCTGAACACTTGTAACGTGAATCCACAAATTGTGGCACGTTTTTGGAAGAGGTTCGCCATCTTTAAAAACACCCATTACTGTTCCTTAATTTTTGAAAGCACTTTCTCTGAGGTATGATTCACGATGTAAAATGCAGGGATTTAAGAAAATAAGTGGTATGCTTTATCGGCATTTTTTTTTTATTATCATTAAGCATGACATACATCTGCTTTTATAAGCTGTTCACTTAATCATTATCTTTAATCATAATATTGATGGTTATACATCTGGATTAGGTTCAACTAGTCAAGGAAAGGTCTTAACAGAAGCTTAGCTTGCATTGATCAAGCACCTAATACTTTAGTTATTTAAAGAAAATGGAAAGTGGATTTTGCAGTTATATATATATATACATATATATATTTTGCCCTTTTTATATTTAAATAAAACCTGCTTATTAATCACAGTTCCATATTTTTTTTCTAGCACGTCTAGATAAAGCCAATAATTCCAGATAAGGAATTTTTGCTGGTCCCAAGTTGGATGAAAACTTAAAAATAATCAAGATTTGTTTCGTATTATTCTTAATACTCTCTGCAACAAATCCCCTCCCCCCATCTGTTTGTAAAGACATCGCAGGCTCCCTCTGTCCAGCCGTTCCTGCTCATATACAATTCACGACAATTTCAGCAGCTTTTTTCCATTCTGTACTAACTCTCTAATTAACCAGGATTTAGTTTTATTGCACTAAATAAGAGATGATCCTTGTCTAAACAGAAATAAACAAAGACTCATTGTTTCAGTAATTAGTGCCTTCTTGTATTTATTTGCAGTTTTGCTACAAATTTGTTATATAATTTGTCACATTATTACTTTTTTTGGTCCTCACGAACACATTTCTGTTCTCTCTTGTTTTAATAGGCGTTTTAGGTTTTCCCAATTGGCAATGTCAAAAACTATTTTTTAAGAAACGCCATCTCTTTGTGTGAGATGAGAAAAAAAAAATAGCGTGTAGAGGGACGCGCCTGGAATTTCTCTACAATAAATAGAACAATGTAACCCTAGATGTAAATGTGAGGATAGATATATATCGTAAGAAAAAAATTATATGTTTGTGAACAATATGTTAAAGCAGCAAACGTGAAATCATGTTTTTTATTTTTTAAATAAATCAGTTCTGTAGCTTTAGATAATAGTGACTGTTTTTTTTTTTTTATTTAACCCTTACTGCCATTTTAGTTTTAAAGCATCCTTTGATTTCTATAGCAGGTTTTAGCCCGCGTCCCAAGTAGTGCAAGATATTTGCAACACTTTCCTATTTGGGGTAATATGTTGCATATGTTCCCAGCAGCTTGCAGTTTAAACTGGAAACATAGATAATGTTACCTTAGTAATATAAGGATAGATTGTAGCTGCTGAGTTACACTGACTGAAGGATTTATTGAAACTGAAAGGCGGCCATTATGTTAGTCACACAATCCGGCTTTTTACAGATTTATAACGGGAGATCCAAACGATTGTCGGCGTAGGGAAAAATGTAGAATTATACATTGTCACATGCTTTACATATATAAAAATAGAAGAAAGAAAAGGGGGACGGTAAAATTGCTGCTTTAACCGTGCGTTAGGTTCACTCAGTGAATAAATAGAGTGCGTAACTTACACAGAGTTAATTACTTCCTTACACCACTGTATTAATTGTGATGTATACAAGAACATCTTGCACTGAAAGCCACGGCCAAAAAAGTGATCAAAATATAGCGATATACAAGAAGCTGCAACAGGTCAGGTTTTCAGAGTACCTCTGCTTCAGCACAGGTGGATCAATCAGAGGTTCAGTCGAAGACAGCCTCTGATTGAGCCACCCCGTGCTGAAGCTGGGATATCCTGAAAACCTGACCTGTTGGAGGGGTCCTGAGGACTAAAGTTGGAGCACCCCTGCTTTATATGATGAAGCATTTTCAAAACCTCCCCTCAATGACAGAAGGACCTGCAATTTCTTGCTAATGGTTAATACATTTTTATTTTTTAAACCCATCAAAAACAATTCTATTTCAGAAGAAGACAAATGCTGGAACGAGAGCTCATGGGCTGAAGATGGCCGGGTGGGAAGCTAAGGGGAATGTGAGGAGGTACTTTTTCACTGAAAGGGTGGTGGATTCACAGGTTAGCCTCCCAACAGAGGTGGTAGATAGTATAGGCTAATGCAGTAAGGCAATTCCAAAATGCTAGGGGCAGGCATAAGGGTATCCTGAATATAAGAGGAAGCCAAGGATCAATTAGGATCTGAGGGTTTGCAGCTCATTAGGTGGGCCAAGTAGTTCGGATCTGCTGTGAAAATCTATGTTTCTATCAAAGTTATAGCAAATAAAAATACCACTTGTGAGCACATATACGTCTGAGACGAGTCTGCAAACCTGCCATTCCCCATTATCTCTTGGAATACAATGCTTCTACTGCAGCCAGGGATTCTGGGTAATGACATGCAAATGAGCACAGAGTCACTTTTTGCTCCCTGTCCATTTTAACATGGACCCCTTAATACCTGCTGTATTAAAAAAAAAAAAAAACAGCTCCTTCTGCAGAGCCTGGGTTAAAGACGGGCATAGCCAGTAACTCTAATCACAGCCGAAGAGGGAGAGAGCGGAGAGTTATAGTGACTTTGGGGTTTAGACACGAGCCTTTTAAAGGCAAGATTTGCCTTTAAAGAAAAGCTGCTAAAAGAAACGCATATAGAGAATGTGTGCGCGAGCTTCAATAACATCACGCGGACATCTGAATCAATGCGGTTTTTTACGCAGCAACTGCTTCAGCGCAATATATAACCAAGTGATCTATCAGTCACCACATTTTCCACCGCCCTCTTTCTCGTTGCAAAGCCCGAATCAAACGTATCAAACTCCAAGAAAATGTCTTTACATAGAAGGTAGAACCCGGTTTATTTAACGCAGCATGTAGCGTTACCACACCCAGGACACACTTGCAAACGAGGAGGTAACTCTCAATGCATTATTTCCTGGTAAAACGTTTGATAAATAAAGAAAAGTGCTACTAAATTTCTTGCAGATGTTGGAGGCACAAATACTGAGTAATAGTCAGACTGCGCAGTAATTTTACAGTTTTGAAACAATCTGCTTCATAGAATGGATAATAGTTTGTCAGAAACGTCCAATGTCTTTTGCCATGACAGACACAAGCAGTTGTTATTTTAACAATGCTATAGATCAGCGGTGCGCAAATTGGGGGGGGGCGTGCCCCCCCAGGGTGAGGGGGAGAATTTCTAAGGGGGGCTCGGGCGGTTACAGAGGCCCCGCGCTCTTCCCCACGCCATTTAAATTAAATGCCGGGGGAGGCGTGAGGCCTCCGTAACTCACTTACCTGCTGCCAGCTGGGTCTTTGGCGATGCATGTCAAATGACGCGCGGGGTCACGTGACATGTCACATGACCCGCGACATCATTTGACGCAGAGTCATTGAAGAGGGGGGGGGGGCGCGCGAATGCTGTAGCTCCCAGGCAGGGGGGCGCAGCTCAAGGAGTTTGTGCACCCCCTGCTATAGATAACAAAATAATGTGCAGGGCTGAGGGTGCGCTACCAAAAAGGTATGAAGTAGAGAAACGATACATGTATTTAGCTAAATATAAGGGAGTGTTCATGACACATGGGGAGAGTTACCATGTAACATCCATTCCTGCAAAGTCAATAACACACATTTGTATATTCTTCTCATCTAGTTCTCATAACAAGTCAAAAACACACTTTCCGGCTTTAAAATCCTCCAGATTCTCTGAAAATACCATTTATATTCCATCAAATGTCATACGCTTTCCACTTTCTTCCATTTTAAGGCACATTAAGTAATGCAGTGCGGCTGTGAACAAGTACCTGCAAATAATAGGATCAAGGCAGCAGTACAAAGCATTGCCCCACAATCTTAATGCAGGTGTGGGAGACGGAAACCAGGTGGCTAAAAATCTTCTTTGTTTGAAGCTGTCAGTAGAAGAAGCTGATTAATCTCATGCCCCATCCCTAAACTCCCTTTTAACCATGTCAAGACATCTCCTCACATCAGGAAGTCTACACTGACATGGCTATGTGCTAAGCTCAATTAATGTGGTCCTAGGTTTAAACACTTTAGGTTGAAAGTGGATAATTGGTGGTAGTGGATTTTAAAAGCTCACACAGGTGCCTTTGAAAAAAAGGTCAAAAGCCAAGTGCATCCCCCCTGTGAGCAATGGTGAGCCTTTCCTTAGGAGATCAAAATTCTTTTACACAAACCCTGAGGGTCTTGTAAGAACTGTTATTAATTTAGATCTCTATGTTCCAAATAATAGAAAAACATTACCACATGTCTCTATTACAAGTAACCTGGGCATGTCCTCGCTGTTTTTCTTTTCTTTTTTCCTTCCCCCAGCTAGGTCTAAAGCAGAGATTTATGCGTGATATTCCACATGAGTACTTAAAACAAAAGTGTGGATTGGTAATTAACATTTTCCCTTAAGAATCATTTGCATTCCTAGAGTTCTTAGGTCTAATGAAAGTAAATGTGAATTGCTACACGCAGTGCCGTTTTTAACAAGTTTCCTTCAATCACCTGCAGTGATTTCTTGTGTTCTTAAAATATCCGGACGCATACTGGGAAAGGGGCGAAGTGATGAATAAAACATGTTAGAAAAGGATGTTTCTTGCAATTTTTTTGTTTAGTGCATACAGAAAGTTCCACTTAGGTAGTGGGCAAAGGGTGGTATGACGTATTTTATTGGCCCAACAAGTAGTTGATATGTTACAAGCTATCCAACCTCTACGGGGTCCTTCATCAGGTGTCATACCAAGTATCTGATGAAGGAGAGGGGAGAAAAAATAAATCTGTGTGCCTCCTTCATCATGTTCATCTACAGACGGAGGCACACTTAACCCTTGGATCGCTGGATACATTGGACTTACTACATATTACAATAAGAAAAAAAAAACGCTATGTACATTAATGGCGCTATATAAATAAAGACATACAATACAATATCGTGGACATTCATCCCATGTGAGTTTATTCCAGTTGATCTATACTCTTATTTGGACATTATATTGATGCTACTCTACTGTTCCATGGAATTGGATGTTTATTAGTACTGGTCACCGACAGGTGTTTATGATTATATCCTTACTACCGTGCTGCGTGGGATCATAGTATACCAGTTATACCTCTTTTTGGACAGCTATCTACTGATTGGGTTAATTTTCCAAATATGAAGCTTATTACTTACTACTCTTCTATGTTGCTTTTTCTTTAGAGCACCATACAACAATTTTTCCATATCGTACCAAGTATCAACTACTTGTTGATCCAATAAAAGGTATCATACCATCTACTCCCTCTCCCTCCTTCGTTATTACTTAGATAGTGGCTGAAAGATACCAGAAACTGAAAAAAATGGATTGCAGAGTAGAAATAATGATGCCCTTATGGGCTGTATGTATGTATGTCTTTATTTATATAGCGCCATTTATGTACATAGCGCTTCACAGTAGTAATACACGTGACAATCATATAAATAACAAATAATACAAATAACAGGTCATGGGAATAAGTGCTTCAGACATAAGAGTAACATTTAGGAAGAGGAGTCCCTGCTCCGAAGAGCTTACAAAATAATTGGTAGGTAGGAAGAACGTACAGAGACAGTGGGAGGGCGTTCTGGTAAGTGCGTCTGCAGGGGGCTAAGCTTTATGTATCATGTATTACAAGTATTATCCACGGTGCTACTCATATGCTTCTTTAAGCAAGTGCGTCTTAAAGCTGCAGTTCAGTCTTTTTTTTTTTTTACATTTATTTTTTTACTTCAATAGTTTCATGTGTGCAATCACTAATTACCTAAAGAACAGTATAGCTGTAGCTCAATTCGTTCTCCATGTATTGATAGGTCGAAATTTGGTGACATATTAAAAGCTGGGATTTGTTTATAATTTGCTTGACTGGCAGTGGAAGCTCATGAATATTCATGAGCATTCCTGCACTGACAAGTGCTAGAGGGAGGGCAGGGCTGACAAAGGGGTGTGCCAGGGCTTGTGACAGGACATGAAGGGGCAGTGCCTTAGCAAATGGCTGTTAAAATAGAATACAAGAAAATTGGTCTTTCAAAGTTGTTTTTTTAAAAACAGAAAATGCTAAAAGTATTTTTTCTTACTACAGAACTGATTTATTAAAAAAAACACACATGCAGGATATTGACTGAACTGCAGCTTTAAAGGTGGGTAGAGAGGGTGCTAGTCGGGTATTGAGGGGAAGGGCATTCAAGAGGTGTGGGGCAGTCAGTGAGAAAGGTTTAAGGCGGGAGAGGGCTTTAGATACAAAAGGGGTTGAGAGAAGACATCCTTGACCAGAATGCAAGAGTCGGGATGATGCATAGCGAGAAATTAGGGCTGAGATGTAAGGAGGGGCAGAAGAGTGTAAAGCTTTAAAAGGGAGGAGAATTGAGTGCGAGTTGTGGGATTTGATAGGAAACCAGGAGAAGGATTTCAGCAGGGGAGACGCTGAGACAGATCTAGGAAAGAGCAGAGTAGAGCGATTCTGGCAGCAGCGTTTAGGATAGATTGTAGGGGAGACAGGTGAGAGGAAGGAAGGCCGGACAGCAGGAGGTTACAGTAATCGTGACGGGAGAGAATGAGGGTCTGTGCCAGAGTTTTAGCAGTCGAGCAACAGAGGAAAGGGCGTATCTTGGTAATATTGCGGAGGAATCATGTTTGCAACGTGGGCTTTCAGAAACATTCAGGTCACTTCTTAAGATAGTCTGATAAATGGTCCTTGATTTGTGATATACTGGGCACTTCCTATCAAAGTCTCCCAGCAGCAAAACTATGGCAAAGATGGAAGTCCATGGATTTTGCCCCAGTTATTGAAAGTGGAAGACATTGGACAGAAATGTTAGCTTAAAGGAGCAATCCAAGACGGCGAATTGTTTCGCAAAGTTTAACAAAATATATATGTAGAATTGAATCAGGGGTCTCCAGAGCTGAACCCCATTAATTTCAGCTCTAGGGACCCCCCCTGCTTCCGGAGATACGTACCTCTGGAGTAGCTGCCAGTAGCTGCTCCGGCCCATAAGCAGGGCTTTAAAGCTCCCACGTCACATGGGCCAACAGGAAGCCATACTGATGATGTCATGGCTTCCTATTGGTCCACAGGATGGGAAATCTTTGAAGAGAGGACATATTTTAAACCCTGGTAGCCGAGGAGTGTGGACATAAGTATTTCCAGAAGAAGGAGGTCCCCGGAGCTGAATTTACCAGGGTTCAGCTCCGGAGACATCCTCCTTAAATGCACTATTTAAAGAAAAGTCGCTAAAAAAATCCACCAATTTGGATTGCCGCTTTACGAGTTTATCTTTTTTTGGATTATTGGGGTGATTGCCTTTTAAGGGCCTAACATAAGAAAAATGGCGATACATGTATGATAAAAGTTGTTAGAATGACCACTTCTTATATATAAATAAACACACACATTTATACTTTCCTGGTTACACAATTCCCCCCGCTAAAATAAAAATAAATAAATGAGACATCTTAGATTATTAATCCTACATATCAATGCATATGTTTATTGAGGTATGTTTGTGATTCTTTCTATTTGCTGCATGGGTAAGAGTTGTTCCCACTGTAAAACTAAAGCTAAAACCAGAGCCTATGTAACCCCCCCCCTGTCCAACTTTTAGGTAAATTACATCAGCCTGGGTCACTATTCAGCCTGGGTTACCTTGACTCATTGTTCTGGATTCAGGTGGCGGGGCGATGACGTAGCATGGATGTAAATAATGGGAGCCAGGAACATTAATAGTACAACATCAGTCTCTATCCATGTCCCCAGGCACAGGGACCTTCCACACTCATGCAACAACTTTGTACCATTTCTCAAGAAGTTATACACAAATACTGTGCTTCCATAAATGCCTACTCATAGCCCTCAAATGGAGGTGTGTTGATTTAGTTGCTTGACTGGTGTTGGGCCCGGCCCCCTTTTGGTGCTTTGGGATATTCATCTGTATTGACCCGGTTACACTAGGCCCATTACGGTCATCCTGGTTGGTCCTTTGTAATTGACAACGGTACCTTTGACCTGTTTGGAAATTGCCACTTCCATACAAACTGAGACGAGTATTCCTGCGGATACCTGGGAGCCCTCTTTTCTGAGGCCCTCGGCAGCGTGCCGTTTTCCCATCTTTGGGACCTGCGGTACTACATTAGCCTTCTTGGATTCTAAGGCGCTGTCCCTCTCTACAACATAATACATAAAGGGGGGGGGGGTCTAGTTTGTTCTACTATTTTATGAGAACTATCCCTAATCTCCTCACCTTGAGGCTCCTCTCCTCATATCCTGCAGGAACCTACCCTTTAGAACCTTCCATCTCGCTGCTAAATACTCTCCAGTGATGTCAGAATCCCCATGGTAACACAGGGTGGGGTCCAACATACACTAACTTGCTAGTAACCCTTTATAAGGGGGGTTACACCTAAAAAATGGCATGCAGGAATCTTACCAGTTTGCTACTTTGCTGCTAGAGAAGCAAGCCCAACTCCCTGTAGCAGGGATAGGGTTAAGCTTCCGAAAGGTAGCATTCATTGGGGTTAGACTCTATGGTCAGAATTCCTTAAGCGCTGATGTGGGATATCACACACTTTTTTCAAAGGCAGCCTGATTCACTTAAATGGCCGTTAACACCATATCGGGATCCTGCATTGGTTCTTAAATAAGGAGCGGCTCAGTGAGTAAAGACAGATTCTGTAAAGCAAAGACACTGAGTTTGAAGCAGGGGAACCTGGTTCAATTCCTGGTGTCAACTCCTTGTGACCTTGGGTAAGTCACTTTATCTCCTTGTGCCTCCAGCACCAAAAGCATAGATTGTAAGCTCATCTGGGCAGGGACTGTGTCTGCAAAAATCCTATGTACTGAATAGCGCACTATACTATAATTGTGAATCGCTTTGAGTCCCATTGGGAGAAAAGCACTATATGAAATAAAATTATTATGAAATCTCCCCCCGATGAGCCTTTGACTGAGTCACCTGTGCTGAAGCAGGGATATCCTGAAAACCTGACCTGTTGGTAGCTGAGGATTGGAGTCGGCCACTCCTGATCTATACATCCTTGTTGCTTCAGAACACCTTGATGTTAAATGAAAACACCTGTGTTTTTCTGACTTCCGGCCTCCCCTGAGCCTAGGCTGCTTATTATCCTCAGTGGTGCAAACGCATTTGTATAAATGTCCACTAGGGACCATATTACAAAAAACACCTAACTCATTACATTTGTTTCTATTTAATTTAGGTCTCCAGAGGTGAAGCCCTGTTGCTTTAACCTCTATTAATGGCGTCATTAGCATACCAATAGCAATCAACAATACCCTGGTGCTGTCTGGCACTGACCTTCCTATGCTATTCTTCACTTGAAATGTGAAAACATTAGATGCAGCACATGGCTTTTTCTGAGTGCTAAGAAATTAGGCTACATTTTTAAAAGAGCAAAATTGGAACCCACTACTAATTCCTATGGCTGTCTCTAAAGCCATATCTAAAGCTCTAACCTAGGGGTTCCCAACCTTTTTTACATGGTGAACCCACTTCTAGAAAATATTTTTTGCTTGTTAAGTGTCGGAGGACACTGTGGGGCACGACTTTGGAAGCGGTAATTTGCTACTGTACCACCCACACAGAGGGTCAGTTTTGGACCTAACAAAGCACACAGTCCCTCCAAGGCCTTAGGAACCTCCTATACTGGGATCTTCCATCACATCTTTTTTTTTTGCCGAACCCCTTGGAGACGCCTCACCAGCCCATAGGGTAGGGGTGGCCAACTCCAGTCCGCAAGAGCCACCAACAGCTCAGGTTTTAAAAATGTCCCTGCTTCAGCACAGGTGGCTGATTGAGCCACTTGTGCTGAAGATGGGATATCCTTAAAATCTGACCTGTTGGTGGCCATTGAGGACTGGAGTTGGCCACGCCTGCCTTATGGGTTTACAAACCACTTGTTGAGAATCACTGCTCTAAACACCTCTCCAAATACTGAAATCGAAGATCCAGGGGTTGGAAAGCAGCTCCTACTTTCAAAATCTAATAGACCGTAAGGGGCAGAACCATACAAAGGAGACAAGTGGAAGCATTGGGAGCATTGGTTAAAGCATTAATTCGATCCCTTGACTGAATGGGAATCAGGTGGTTCCTGGAGCTCAACCGTGCTATTTTCATCTCTAGGAACCCCTTAATTCTGGCGATACTTACAGTTAAGGTTACTCGCATTACTTCCTGGTTTTCAAATCACTCATTTCAGGTGGGTCAACAGAAAGCTACCATGGATGACGTTACGACTTCCCATTGTTGTGACGCTGGAGATTGAGGCCGCCATTTTTACGCCTGGAAGGGACTGAATGCCAGTACCTTCTCCAGTATAGATCTCGGTCTCCAGTTTGTTCCCTAAGTATTTGTATTGTATTGTATGTCTTTATTTATATAGCGCCATTAATGTACATAGCGCTTCACAGTGGTAATACATGTGGTAATCAAATAAATAACAGATCATGGGAATATGTGCTTCAGACATAAACGTAACATTAAGGAAGAGGAGTCCCTGCTCCGAGGAGCTTACAGTCTAATTGGTAGGTAGGGAGAACGTACAGAGACAGTAGGAGGGAGTTCTGGTATGTGCGTCTGCAGGGAGCCAAGCTTTATGTATCATGTGTTCAGAATATCCACAGTATAGCGCGGTTCATCCCTGAGGATGCCCTGGTTCTCCTCTTCTTTAAAACAAAAAAATCAATGAGCAGCCGGGATTGCTGCTTTAAGTGGTGTGTAGTTTAGGAAAGGGGTAAAGTGAAGGTATTTAATCTGGTAAAGAAGGAACACTGTGGGTCTCCCTTAAACATAAACACATGATTGGAAATGCAGAGTTATTGTTCATTGTCCAGTGGCAAGTGTCCAACAAATAGGTTGGGAGAGAGCACCTGGAGGAAAAGGATTGTAAACAAAGTTACTAAACCATCACAATCATAATCATGATCATTCCAAAAAGCTTTCTTGTACAGTGAAAACAAATGTCCAATGAGTGAGGACAGGCCTTTCATCCACATTGTTCCACTTGGATAGTTCTTGAATCACAAATCACTTTATAATCCTCGACTGCAATCCTCTGCGGATGTGTCCTACTGTTTAGCCCAATCTTCGAATGAGCCACTGATTGAGCCACTGATTGAGCCACCTGTCCTGAATCGGGGTTATCCTTAAAACCAAGACTTGTTGGTAACTCTTGAGGGCTGGAGTTGGCTACCCCTGGGTTAGCCTATGTAATTAGGATTGTATTATATATACATATATAATATATACCTAGTTGTGATTTAAAGTAAACATAAGCCCAAGGGAGCTGGGTGGTAGTTCTCGGTATGTACTTCTTTCCACTATAATCCTACAGCATCTACTCTGAACCACAATGCTACCATTTGAATATATGTGTCTGGTTGAGAAAGAATGACATCCTAAATTAATGATTCTGAGATTTCACTTTAATGCAGAGAGGTGTGTCTGTGTGTGTCTGTGTGTGTGTGTGTGGGGGGGGGGGGGGAGGGGGTCTGTGTGTGATGGGCAGACTGGTGGACCAATTGATCATAATCTGTTGTCATTTTCTCTGTCTCTATGTATGCAAATAAAACTATTTAAATAGTGAATCCCATTTCACTTGAACATACTTATTCTAATGTTATATAATTGCATTGTCCTATATTCCTCTGCTGGCATTTGATCAGGCTTAGTTAAGTACTGTATGTTTTAGATGCTCAACTTCTCCTGATAAGACAAGTGTTTTTGAACAAGACATTTTACAGGTCAGAGCTAATGGAATGAATAGCCTTAATGGGATTGAAAGATCCTTGTGTCAACTGCACAGCTGAGGAATTCTTGAAATACTGGAGGATAAGAATCCCACTGACATTCACTGTAATTCACCCAAATTGGAAAATACAATTGGTTCACTTTAATAATCCCATCATGCTTTTACTACCACATAATAATATCTCATTATAAAGTCCACTGACATATTACTTAAATGGTTGCTCATATTTTTCTTTGTCCTGATTCAGCTATTCACTTCTTTCCTGCATTCATGTAAAACCAAAACTGGAATCCATAGTGTTCCATGCTGATAAAATAATATTGCTGTCATATATTCTGTGAGTTAAGTAGCACGAAATGGCTTTTTAATACCTCTTTATTGAGATTAATGGTATCTGCTCCTCTGTTGTAAACAAATCTAGTCAGGTTTTCTGTGAGCACCTCATATATCTTAAGCCTTTTTTGTCTGTTATCTTACTGCAAACTTGTTCATAGTTCAGCAGTTATATTTCTCTTCTCTGAGAAGAGTAGCCAGTAATACAGTGTGCAAGATTTGTAAGCATACGACTAAAGTGATGGGAAAAATGTAACCCCTTGCCACTCCTTCTAATATGGACATGTATAAAAATACAGGCATAATTTATCTTTTTGAACTCTACAAAGCCTTCAAAAATGTTTTTTCTTCTGATGATATATACAGTCATATATTTTGTTGCACTCTGTAGATTGATCTGGTAATTACGGTTCCGATTGTTTTGATAAACTTACGATGATTCCATTATTATGAACTTGTACTCTCTCTAGCACGAAAGTGGCTCAATTTTCTTCTGTGCATATGATAAAAAGTCAGTTATGCAGTACAGAGATGTATGAACTGCCAAGGATTCAGTTAGCTCTTTTTTTTGTGTGTGCTAAATTTCTAGAAATGTCTTAAAACAAGTGTTTTTGGTACAGGTAGTCCTCGCTATCCAACGTTTCACTTGGCATATCCAGCGCTTTACAATGCAACCCTAAGGGCCGTTTTTCGATGCCGGAACACGTTATACAACGCTCACCGCCACTGATTAACATGGAACTCACTTTACAACGGTTTCACTACCCAACGCTACACCCAGAACGGACTCTGTTGGATAACCGAGGACTGCCTGTAAAAGGATGCAAAATGTCACCTTAAAAAAAGTACCGAAATTTCGCAAATATGGTAACAATGCGGCAATTTTTGCCAAGTTGTTTAAGTGTATAAAAAAAAACATTATTTGTGACCTTCCACATCAGTATCACATGACCCTACAATTTTGTATTTTTTTTACAGACTTTCCAAACTTTAGTAAGCAGTTCGCTCACCTCTAATGCTATAAAATATAATATTTGATAGCTATGCTGCAGCCACATGGTAATCTTCTGCAGCTTCGAGCATCAGTGAACGCCAGAAGAACCTAATATTAAAGGGTCTTATCTCCAGGACTTTGTTTGATGAAAGAGACCACCCTGTAAAGCGATGTGTTGCTCGCCCTTCTGGCAGGGAAGGGGTTAAAGGCACATTTTTACTTAAAAGCAATCTCGCCTAGGACCAAAAAGAATTAATATTGTGAAATGTGTAATAAATTACAGGTGACTGATGCATTAAAATATATATATATATATATATATATATATATATATATATATATATAAAAGTATGAGTATTTTTAAGTGTTCACACTTTTAACGTTTCCCTAGTAACTAAATGCTGTGGAGTGTTCTTTTCCCATGATCTTTACTTAATCTCTTTCATGATAAGACTGTGAACTCTTGTATCTACAGGCACACTGTTAATCCGCATGTTTTTCTCTTTGGTGTTTTGTGTTAAGTAATTATGCTGCCATTATTAGGCATACATGTAAAAGGGATTGACAAAAAGTATCAGATAAGAGTTGAATTACGTTGAAATAGGGGGGGTGAGGGGGGGAGGTATTGCAATCTTTCACAGGAAGAAAATGAGTAACTCCGCCACTGGCAGCCCAACTACCCCAGAAGCTAAGAAATATAGAGATGAATGGTACGGTACTTAAAGCAGAAGTCCAAGCTGCTGTTTTTTTTAGTTATTTGTTTCCCCTTTAATATGTGCATCAATACAATCCACACAATGATAAGTAATTAGCTAAGTTGCCGATCGTTCCGTTCTCCTGTGATCGATCGGTGAAGATTCGGCTCAGGGGTTCACTAAATGGCTGTCAGTGCAGCAGAAGAGGACCAAAGATGCAAAGTTTTGTTGGGAAGATCATGTGACCAGGCAGTCACTAGATACAATTGGTGCACTGCTAGAGAGAGGGCAGGGCTCAAAAAAGGGAGTGCCAGAGCCTGTTTCAGAAGAGGAAGGGGGTGTGACTTTGTTAATGGTTGCTATAGAAACACAAAATGCTTGTTACATTATAATACATAAAATATTTCATTAAGAATTGTTTTTAAAAAAATGCTACAAGTATATTCTCATACTACAGAACGGATTTATTTAAAAAAAAACACATATAGGATATTGCTTGGTCTGCAGCTTTAATAGAACAGGAAGTTTTTGTGTAGAACTACATTGTTTAAAAGTTCTAATCATAGGCAGACCAAAGTCTATCATAAAAAATCGGTTACTGACCCAAGCTCATGGTTTGAGCCACAATGGTTTGATGACCCAATGGAATGTTGCTTAAAGCTAAAAAGAACCTATGGCAGTGTTTTTAAACAGTGGTTCCATTGGTCATTTGAAAATGGTACCAAATACTGAACAGAAGAATTGATAATGCACCTGTTCTCAGACGCGCTATTAGAGAGGGTCGGGGTTCCTTACAATGCATTTGATCTCAGACACGCTATTAGAGAGGGTTGGGGTTCCTTACAATGCATCCGATCTCAGACACGCTATTAGAGAGGGTTGGGGTTCCTTACAATGCATCCGATCTCAGACACGCTATTAGAGAGGGTTGGGGTTCCTTACAATGCATCTGATCTCAGACGGCACCTAATCTCAGACGCGCTATTAGAGAGGGTTGGGGTTCCTTACAATACATCTGATCTCAGACGCTCTATTAGAAAGGGTTGGGGTTCCTTACAATGCATCTGATCTTAGACGCGCTATTAGAGAGGGTTGGGGTTCCTTACAATGCATCTGATCTCACACACACTATTAGAGAGGGTTGGGGTTCCTTACAATGCATCTGATCTCACACACACTATTAGAGAGGGTTGGGGTTCCTTACAATGCATCTGATCTCACACACACTATTAGAGAGGATTAGGGTTACTCAAAATTTCACGATATAATTATAAAATTCCTTAACGAAAAAAAAGGTTAAAAAAACACTGACCTATGGAATGTATAGGTAGCATTGAAACAGTATGCAGTCCCACTGTAATTATTCGTTAGAAAAAAGTGCATTTAGTCAAATGACAGTGAGGAAAAAAATTAAATGCATCGAACAATTCACGCAATGATTATAAGCAATGTAATCACAAAGTTAAAGTAATTATGCTGAATTAACTATGGTGAATATACTGTTAGAAATTTTTACAAATGTAAACATTTTCAGGATTTTTTTGATTGATTAATATGGGATTAATAATACAAAGAGGTGTTACAAGAGTGAGCCTAACGCATATACCTCATTTCTTAAGTTACTAAACAAAGAGTCCTTCTGCCAGGAAAAACAACCCATTAGTTGGGACCTCATGGTTAATTCATTATACTCTTTGAACATTAATCCTGGAATTAATGCTGGTAATGATGCTATATTCCCCAGGCATACAATGACAGCATGTTCCTTGCAGCACACACAAAGATAATCTCCCTGCAGCATGTTGAAAAGAAAATATTTGTGAAGTATATTTTTTTCCATTTCTATCTTCGAGACAGTGTGACATTAACTCTTTCAGTTCCAGATGTGCTGTAACATTTCTCACTATAATCTCAGCATTCCTCTGCCATTTAAATGACTTTGTCTGTAACTAGTGGATTTATCCTTTCGTGTATCTATGATCAAGCTTCCAGTTTTCTGAACGGTTGAACCATGATTGGTTTATACGAGCCGGCAATAGCTAGGAGACATAGGGATACTAGATACAGCAGATGCTAATGCCAATTATTGACTATGGAGACATAGTATATGGCTCGGCACCACAAACCCACCATAGCAAACATGATACCCTCTACAATTCAATATGCATTGTTCTCCAATGCAACTACAACACACATCACTGCGAAATGCTCAAAGAACAAGATTGGTCATCACTTGAGTCTAGGCGCAAAGTTCACCTTTCCTGTCTTGTCTTCAAATACTTTCTGGGCAAGCTACCTGCCTATCTGAACAAACTATCCTCACCCCTACCACATGCAGCACTTATCATCTGAGATCTGACTCGAAAAGACTGTTCATGGTCCCAAGGCTCAACAAAGTATCCGTCCGCTCCTCCTTCTCTTACCGTGCACTCGAAAACTGTAACAATTTACCGGAGACTCTCACAGCCACCACCAGTCTAAGTTCTTTCAAAACTAAAGCTGTCTCACATTTTAATCTGGTCTGTAACTGTTACATACGCCTATAATATATATTATCTCTAACTGTGCATGCAATGTCTTGTATATAATGTATACCCTGTTCCCTTAAGTACTGTAACTATGTATTTGTAACCATGTATTATTTGTCATCTTAACGCTATGCCCAGGACATACTTGACAACGAGAGGTAACTCTCAATGTATTACTTCCTTGTAAAAGATTTTATAAATAAATACTATTATATTATTAAAAATGTTTTTATCAAGTGTTTTTTTTTCCTTCTGTATATAGATATTTTTTAACCGTTGCTGTACAGACGGTTGCAAACTAAGGCTGTCCTTGTGCTAATGGTAAAGAAACCACTCCAATGGCCTTCTGAAAAAAACACACACTATTTATTCAAAAAGGATCAACGTTTTGGTCCAGCCTCAGACCGTTGTCAAGACACAGGTCCGAAATGTTGATCCTTTTTGAATAAATGTTGTGCATTTTTTTGTATAAACCCATTGGAGTTCAAGTGCATTATGCGTTATTACTGTGATATGTGAGGTTACCTGGTGGGCTGACTCAACTGGATGCGCACCCGTGGTGGACAACTCTACTGTAGCATGAGTGCTCCTCTCTGTGGGTATAAACTTGTGCTATGCGGGACACTTGGTAGTTTAAAAGAGGCAATCCAAGCTAGCGATTTTTTTAAACATAGGTTTGAATCAGGGCGTCACCGGAGCTGGACCCCATTAAGCTACGAGGATTCCCTGCTTCCGGAGATACTTACCTCCGTAGGGGGTGCTTGTAGTCACTTGATAGCAGGGATCACGACGGAGTTTCAAAGCTCCCGCTCCCTGCGGGCCAATAGGAAACCGTGACGTCATCAAGTTCGGCTTCCTACTGGCCCAAGCGACGCGGGAACTTTAAGTCTTGCCTTGATACCGGAACCCCCTTTGGAGGTAAGTATCTCGGGAAGGCAGGGGGTTCCCGGAGCTGAAATTAATAGGGTTGAGCTTCGGAGACCCGCCCCCCCCGATTCAAACCTATGTTTAAAAATATTAATTTAAACAAAAGCACACGAATTGCTCCTTTAAAATTGGTTAATAGAATAAAAAAGTTCACCAGATTCCTTACGTTTGATGCAATTGTGTCTTATAGAGACAAGCAAACTCAAGTCCAAAATGCAGACTGACTGAGTTTGTTAATAGTTGTCTGTACATTGGGGCTATGCATAAACCAGCCAAGATATACTGTGCTGTATGACACAAACAAGTGTCATGAATGTAGTCACAGATTTGGTATATCACATTATAATACTGTATCAAGCAACCTCTCTCTTATTCCCTCCGATCAATCTCCAGGTCGCTCACAAGTGTAAACGCAGTCACAATCTGCACTACTTATACATTCCACATGGTTATGTTGTTTGGTATTTAAAGCAGCCACCCGCCAGGGCTGTTTATTTTTCTTTAGCATAGATATTATTATTGGGGAGGGAGGAGATTGTATGTTATTTGTAGCCCCGGGGACCTCTCGGTTTTCAAGATACCCCTGTTAAATGTCCCTCCAGGGAAAACAAAATGGTCGCCAATTAAAGGGTTGCCAGGTGTCCAGTATTGAACCGGACAGTCCTGTATTTGGACACTGTCCAGCAAAAAAGAACTAATACCAGACATGTATGTGTCCGGTATTACCTCTCTGGTAACCTGACCTGACCAGCTTGGGGGGCTGTGGGGAGGATTTCCCCGAGCAGGGCTTCGGCTCGGGGCTGGGCAGCTTCCTCCATCCTGATTGGCTGCTGCTGGGTAATGCAGCCAAATAGGAGGAGGTGTCAGGAGCCTGGGGGAGGGGCCAAGGAGAGAAGGAAACAGCATGGAGCAGGGAGAGGTGAGAGAGGTGTATATGTGTGTCTCGAGCTGCTCTCACCTTCCACCATTGTGTCCAGTATTTTTGGAGAAGGCGCCTGGCAACCCTCTTGCCAGATCTTGGGGTCCCATGGGCTATTAAGAAGCCACAATCCTGGAGCTGAAATGAATTCGGTCTAACTCAGGGGGGGCCCCTAGTTCCCATGCTGTAAAAATAAGGGGTGCATAGTTAGGTGGGATTACTAATTTAATGGTAACGTTGGAAAATGGCACAGATCAAAATGTAGAGTGTTAGGTTATATGGATAATTGACTATAAATATAATACATGTAGCGAGCACTGATGTGTCTTTTTGGATAATACTGCATTCAGTATTAATTATATGAAGAAACCTTTGACAATTGCTGTACTTTACTTTGTTTTACTTTTGATGGGAGAAATAATAACAGAAAGAATACATTGTATACAACTATCATCATACATATGCTGCTTAACTGTTCCATAACTGCTCCTACTGACACTCCCCAACTCGCAAGTTGTCCCATATGCACACACACTTTTCGGCAAGGAGCTAACTGGTGTATATCAGGGATGGCCAACTACAGTCCTCAAGGGCCACCAACAGGTCAAGTTTTAAGGATATCCCTGCTTCAGCACAGGTGGCTCAGTCATTCTGATATCCTTAAAACTTGACCTGTTGGTGGCCCTTGAGGACTGAAGTTGGCCACCCCTGGTGCATGTAAACACATGGTGCCACCACAAAGTGACAGTATTGCAGATATATCACTAACATGGGAAATTGGCATTGGTAACTAAGTAGGATACATTAAACCACTTTACTGAGAACACCTTCATACCCCAAATCTGTGTACTGTTTGTCCAGTGTTGGATAATCCTATTACCTGAAGCCCATAGATAATTGGAGCCACCGCCCAGACAATATTTGTTTGCTCTTTAATTGTCTTCTGGGCTATTACAATGCGGGGCTGAAACCCTCTGGACTCTCTCCCCCCTCTGAAACTGTGTGCGACTCACATCCTTGCTTCTCAAGTTCACAGAAGGCTGCACACATAGCCATTCAACCCTGCCAGTGAGAGACATATGTCCGATCTGAAGCCCTTGGACAGAGGAGATTCTCTCCTGCCTGGTGCAAACATCTCTAAGGACAGCAGTTGCGTCCAGATTTCATAACGACTTGGAGTTTCCAGTTTGCTTAAAAAAAACTAAAATAAACGCAGTTATGCCCCAAAGGAGGAAAAAACAACACATTTCAGAACTGTGACACTGCTGAGAATCTGCATAATATTATTCACAGTGCAGCTAAGGTGAATAGACCTGCACGGAACATCTAGGGCAGTGCTGCTCAACTCCAGTCCTCAAGACCCCCCCAACAGGACAGGTTTTCAGGATATCCCTGTTTCAGCACAGGTGGCGCAATCAGTGGCTCAGTCTTCACCGATATCCTAAAAATCTGACCGGGGGGGGGGGGGGGGGCTTGAGGCCTGGGGTTGAGCACTCCTGATCTAGGGTGTGATGAGCTGGACACTGCAGAGAGGGAGGGTGTGTAGAGCTTCACAGTGCCTTTAGTGAAGGATGGAGCTGTACACTAAAGCTATGGAGGAACGTAGTTGTGCATTGAATGCAGTAGTGATAAAATACCCACTGCACTGTACTACACATTGTATCTGTATACTTTTCAGTAATATTTAAAAAAAAAACGTTTATTCATTATGGTTTCCAATTCTTAACTCTTTAGATCAGTGGTGTCCAACTACAGTCCTCAAGGGCCACCAACAGGTCAGGTTTTCAGGATATCCCTGCTTCAGCACAGGTGGATCAATCAGGGGCTCAGTTGAACACCGAGCATCTGATTGAGCCACCTATGCTGATGCAGGGACTGATTGAGCCACCTGTGATGAAGCAGGGATATCCTGAGAACCTGACCTGTTGGTGGGCCTTGAGGACTGGAGTTGGACACCCCTGCATTAGATCAGGGGTGTGCAAACTGGGGTGTTAAAGTTAAATGCCGGGAATCGCGCAAGGCCTATGTAACTTTACTTACCTTAACTTTCCAGTGACATGTCGCCATGGCAACATGATGTCACATGACCCCTCTGCGTCATTTGACGCCAGAGCCAAGCGGGGGGGGGGAGGGGGGGCACGTGCAGGTGGTAAGATCAGACAGGGGGCACCGGGAGAAGAGTTTGCGCACCCTTGCCTTAGATCAGCGATGCGCAAACCGGGGGGGGGAGGGGTGCGCCCCCCAGGGGGGTGGGAGATTCTTCTGGGGGGGCACGGGTGGTTGCAGAGGCCCCGTGCTCTTCCCCCAGGCATTTAATTTAATGCAGAGGGATCGCGTGAGGCCCCTGCAACACTCCACTTACCTTGTTTCAGCCAGCTGTGTGACGTGTCGCCATGGCAATGATGCCGCGGGGTGACGTGACATCACATGCATCAAATTACACCGCAGGTCACGTGACATGATGTCACATGACCCCAAAGCGTCATTTGACGCATCATTTGAAGCGAGGGGGGGGCGCAATCGAGGAGTGAGCATCGTAGGGGGGGCGCTGGCGCTTGGAGTTTGCGCACCGCTGCCTTAGATAATAAGCAAACATGCATATAGGTTACTTATGCTCCTACCTCCATGGTAAACTCTAGTCTGTCTATCCAAAGTGTTCTTTGCCCCGTGTATTAGTTACTTCCACCTCCTCTTGGGCAATCGTTTCCTACCATATCTCCAGTATCACACAACCTGCAATTAGGAGAAATCCCATCAGCTTCCCCATAGACATTAACCACCCATTATTGGTTTCTGCTCTTCCAGGCCTGCGGAATGTCATCGTTTAGTTGAGCCTCTATACACTGTACTCCCTATTGTTGCCTTAATCCCTTTCTAATCCTTGGAAATACCAGGATCTGAAGGAGACTTTGACTGAATTACACATTACTTGGCATCCTCCATTTACAGAGTGTTCTATTCCCAGTGTGGCTCTAATCTGCTTCACTGAAAGATATACAAAGTAATGAACGAGCGGTATCTCTCACTATTATTATGAAGTACCCTTGGCGTAAAGGTTTAAAGGACCAATACAAGGAATATTCTACATTTGTGTGTTTTTTTTAAAATAAATCAGTTCTGTAGTATTACAGTAGATCATACTTACTACCGTTTTTTAAAATTCAACTCTTAATTACATTTTTATGATTATTAATATACTCAGCATCCTTTGATTTCTATAGCAGGATTTAGCCCACTTCCCCAGCACTGCAAGATATTTGCAACACTTTCCTGTTTGTGATAACTTGTTGCCAATATTCCCTGCAGTTTGAGCTGCAAACTGAAATAATACATAATGTAACCATAGTAATATAAGAATACATTGTAGTTGCTGAGCTACACTGACTGAAGGATTGATTTGAAAGGCAGCTATTTAGTGAACCCTGCGAAGCAGGATTTTGCAGATCGATCACGGGAGAACAAATCGATTCGACATCTTAGATAATTAGTTTTCAATAAAGGTAATCAAAGGCTGCATATATTAAAACAAAAAAAAGATTTAAAATAATTTTTTTTTCAACTGCTTGAATTGCCTCTTTAAAATACTTCAACAGCTACAGCACATTAGTAGAAAATAAATCCCATCCTATTGGTTATACTCTTTAGCCCATGTATTCAAGTAGCTAGATCAAGCCACAATACTGTATGTTCATATTTTCCCATGTGAATGCAGAAGTGAATACTTATCACAGAGGAATCCAGCAACAAATGAAAAGCAAATCCAGCTCAGGCTAATTTTATGGACCTTTATGAAATATATTGTTCTCCAATAGCTTTAGATTGTTGAAACAAACATGGACCATGTAAGGCAGTGGATTTTGGCTAACTTCTACTTGAGATCAGGTCAAAGAAAGTCCCCGCTTTCCTTTTCTTTCCTATAAACACAATCACATTGAAATGTTTACCTTCTATCGCTTTGTATTAATAACTATCTTAACTCCACTTCTGATTCTATTGAATAAGAGTGGCATTGTCTGTGTGTTTTCTGCCGATCTGCTTACAGCACTGTGCACGCCGGAGAGAGGAAAAAAATGGTATAAAAATAGCAAATCCATGTTCACAAATTCTTTAATATGCATGTGTTCTTATTAAAATATGTTTTCGTTATTGTGTCCAGGCACAAACCAGTCACAGAAAGTAAAAATGATCTCCGGATAACCTTTTGCAGCATGTGTTCTGCCCACATCTTTATTGGCCGAGCACAGAACCCGCATGTGCATTTTAATTAAAATGTTCTTAAATGTAATTTGATTTTTTTTGCTCTCAGGCCACATCTTAATCATCAGCACAGTGCACCACCTGACACAACAAATGCTCCCTCTTTCTACTTGAAAGTTAGTAGCCTATTTAAGTGCCTGCAATATGGAAGAATTATTGCTCAAATGAAAAGACCTCAAAATGCAATCTCTGCAGTAACTGGTACAGCTGCAACCACATGCTGCTGACTCCAGGCAGAAAATTCCAAATGACCGGGGCTGTGGTGGTTTAAAATAGATTAGACCAAAGTGAGCAAAACCCCTTTGCAATCATACATTCAAAAACCCATTCCAGATTCCTTCCCCTTTTTCTTCTTGCCATTTGTGCATGTCAATTCCTCGAAACAAACTTGAAATAAATGTTTATCTCTACAGATTAAGGGTGATATGGCTATAAGTGGTTTTCATAAAGGAGCTACAAAGCAAGCACAGCAGTTCACCTAAGTGCTTTTTAAGATTATATTTGCATGTATAGTTCCAGCTGTTCCCATCCGTTTTGCTGTTTTGTTCGGTACGACTCAGTAGGACATTATTAAGTAAAGATGGGCGGTGAGTGGTTCGAACAGTCTTGTGCAATCTCCTAAATATTCAAATAAAAGACCTGCAGATTATGAAAATTGAATCAGCAAAGACCCACACACAAATTAACACGGCATGTTGATACCTGTACCAGTCTCTCTATGGCCCTTATTCCATATACTGTGAAGCTGCTTCCCACTGTTGGCGAAGAGTTCAGATCCATTCAGATGAAATGGACTAAGATCTTGTCTGGCACAAGGAAGGGGCCTCACAGCATATTGAATAAGGGCCTGTGCCTTTTTTAGTCTCTCAGAACAAAGTACTTCCACATTCTAAGGGGGACTTCAATGGGAGTTTCCATGGGGTAGTGACCCAGTTGGCATATCATCATTTAATTAATGACCCCCTACCTCTCCTAGCTGCTCTCCTCTTCCCAAGCAAACTCCCATTCACATTCTCACAGTCATTTCCACCATCATTCCTGAGCTTTGAATAACGTTCCAGACACCCAGTAATTCAGACACTTACCAAGTTGCACCACTCTCAGACATACACTTATTCCAAGGCTTCTGATCATTTTCACATTCCCAGACAGTGGTACACACTTATTTAGACACTTTTAGGCAATAAAGTATTCATTCACTTAGTTACAAGCACACATTCATAAACACACACACACACACACACACACACACACACACTCTGTGGGTGAAAGTAGCCAGATGTCCAACGCCGGACCCCAAGGCTTTCCCCAGAGTAGGCAGATTCAACCTCGTCTCTATCTGTAGCGCCCTGCACCATCACACTTCAACTAGTAATGTTTGCCAAGTAGATACACATGTTCTACATTGTCAGCCGATATATTTAATTGTAGGTTGGTCTCACTATCTTACATGCATTACACTAAATAGTGTTGACCATCTTAATGTAGTCAATTGCTTTTCCTCTTGTAAACCCAAAGAAAGGTTGGGTGAAAAGGAGCAGGAGGTTGGTATCCCCCTGGCTGGTGTCCCACTGCAGTGGAATCATGTCAAGGCTCATATTGCCAAGTTCAGGAAACAAATACAAAACCTTTAGTTGATTATAGGGAAGGGAGTTTGAGATGGGTCCTGATTTTTTTTCAATGTAGTTGTTTCCTCTGGCATTTATTTAAGATTTCGTTAATGTTTCTATTTCACTCGTGTCTGTTTAGTGCCTTTAGGGTATCTGGATCTTGGCCATTCGTATAGTGCAAAATAAATATGAAATAATAGCATGTGCAAATTGGTAACATGTTCTTGAATTTGGAATCTGATATTAAAGCAGCAATCTGACGGTCTCATTTTTTTGGTATGTTAGCTGAACTGCAGGGTACTCCCACAGCATCACTTCGTCAATGGCCCATCTGGAGCCAAATTGGTTAAATTTATCAAGACTGTAGTTTACGTATTGGCAAAAACCTGTCTGCACTTGAATATCCTCTGGTTCATGAAAAGCCCGTTAGTTTTCAGTTTGGGCTAACTACCTCCAACTGTTTTGGTTTAAAAAATATATATATACAGCATGTTGAAATGTCAACAAGGCTTAGGCTGATGTCACTTATTGCATATAGATTTGACAGATGGTCAAGGATTTCTTCACATTTGGAAAGCATTCAAACAGGTGTAAGAGTTAAAAAGAAAAATGGAAACAAGGCAATATGATAAATATTTTTCCATATTCATTTATCTTCTTTTTTTTGGTGGCTTTAAATCATTCTTTTTTGTGTGTGGGATGGCTATTGGATGAGTCTTTAAGAGAAACCCTTTTTTATTCATAGGAATGGAATGACTTTTTCCTAGAAATGAATTATTTGCACTGTTTTTTATTTGGTTTAGCGCCATTCTTACATGTGGAAAGTTGGCAATGTAGCAGACCGAGACGATGCAAGGAAGCAGATATTTTACATAGCTCTGTCCTGTACACTGGGAAATCCTTATAGCTTTGCTTTAATTGTGCCTCATAATGTGTATAAGTGGAAAGACATATGCAGTATTTCATTGGCTGACGTTCCTTGGAGTTTGAAATATGTAGAGCATGGGTTGCCATCTCCAGTCCTCAATGGTCACCAACAGATCAGATTTTAAGGATATCCCTGCTTCAGCAAAGGTGGCTCAGTCATTGACTGAGCCACTAATTAAGTCACCTGTGCCGAGTCAGTGATATTCTGAAAACCTGACTTGTTGGTGGCCCTTGAGGGCTGGAGTTGGCCACCCTGGCTGTAGATGAAGGAGGCACCCAGGTCTTGATTTGATAGGCATGTCTGAAAATGGGACTCGAAACATTAGGCGTACCTGCTCATGACTGCGTAAAGCAATAACCAGACCTGTGTGTTTCCTTTATCTACATATTTCAGGTAACTATTCAGAATCCTCTCTTGGGACAAAGGGAGCACAGTAACGGCTGCGCACCAGGGTGCACCTATTATAAGAGAATGAGTATGGAAGTGCCACTACAATGCCAATGGTGGTGTTACTTGGAGTGTCTTAATTGACATATCAATGGGTGAAAGAAACCGATGTTCAGTCTGTGTAGCATAGATTCTAGAAAAGTTAAACGAAGACTGTTGATTTAGGAGGGAATCACATTTATGTTCAACGTGCTAAACTCAACATGAATGCACAACGTTGCAAACAAAAATGACTAGAGATCATCATAGTTATCTTGAATACATGAAACAGAATGTGCTCATATACCCTGTGATATATACAGTACTGTGTGCGTCCTGATGTATTGTGATATATATACTGCCACCTTCAGTACTGTGTGCGTCCTGATGTATTGTGATATATACTGCCATCTTCAGTACTGTGTGCGTCCTGATGTATTGTGATATATACTGCCATCTTCAGTACTGTGTGCGTCCTGATGTATTGGTGATATGTTGTCTTTTTCTACAACTACCAAAAAGATAGGATTGTATGAAAACACATTGCAAATAATGATAAAAAAATATATATTCTTGAGAGCCTAACACCATAATGGGTCCCAGCAGGGTTGGATCTTGAGAAGACCAGTTTGCTGCAGCAAATTCCTATTTCCATAAATCTGTCCTTGCATGTTAATTCACAAAATGCAACCAAGAACATTTACGATGCAACAGGACAATACATTATGTAAACAAAAACCTATTAACTATGCAACTTTGGTGAACAAGCAGTCCAGTGAAAAAGTGATTGTCAGCTTTCCCCTAGATTTGAGTCTGTTTCCAGGACAAAGGAGGAAGAGATGTTTTGAACATGTTCTAGAAGAGGGAGGTCCAAGTTCAGTCTTTAAGTGCTACTGTACTAACAGGGCGGGTTTTAAAGATTTGTCTATCTAGCATGTAATTTAACCAATTGACTTAGCTCATATTATCAATTGGGCAACATGCTTAATTATGTGTTGTCCTAAAAACCTGGCCTCTTAGTGACCCTTGAGGACGGAGCTGGAGTCACTTTAGAATATTACTCAATGTGAAGCCAATGGAAGTTACTACCTCCCCTTGCACAAGTCAAGCTGTTTTGTCGGGATTTGTGAAAAAACAAATGTAATGTATAACTATACTATCTTCCACTCACAAGATGATCATTTAGGTATGTGCTGTTGGATATTATTGTTCCTGAAAGAACATGTCTGAAGTTGTCTCTTTGCTGTTGCAGGCTTCTAGTACAGACCTCACTTTTTCATCCTTGCCTGAAAGCCACCTGGACTCTTTGTCCAATAGTATACACAATGGCACAGAACATGTAACCACAGTTTATTCCTGTCTTTGTTCAATGCTTGTGAAAACGTTGCTGTTCTCCACATGCAATCAGGTCACTGATAGTTGAGTTTGGTTGGATCCAGAATGAAGAAAGACACATTGGAGCAGGTAGAGTTGTGTGTATCATATATATTATAGGAGAAAGGAGGGACCCCACATCCACAAGAAGAAATAATGTAACTAAATACTGACTTCTATATCAATATACAGTGATAAGTCAGTGGTGCTATATGGGCCAAATAATATAGTAAGAGAAGATAAAGCCCCAAACAAAAGCACTCTAGTATACCTATGGAAGTACAAATTCACAAAATCTTTATTACATGACTGTCACATGATGCAGTGTGGCAATATATGATAGGACCACAGAGTATACAGCCTGGAAAGGCACACCTCAAGAGCTTATATGTAAGTTGTCATTGTGACGATAGTGAGGGTTTGGCCCGGGATTAACGGGGTTACCCCCCAAGGGCCCCCTCTAACCTCACCAGGGAGACAAGGGGTTAACTGGGCTGAGGCCCAGAAATGTGATTTAACCCTTGTTATAACATGAAAATGCTTATTCCCCTGTTCCCCCATGTTTTATTGTTTCTGGTTTAACCAGTGTCTGCATAACCCACCCACTGGGACTTAAGGGGTTAATCTTATATGCAGTGCTGAATAAATAGTTACCTGAAAACTGGTAATTTGGGAACGGAGTAAGCCAGGACCCTGAGCCTTGGGTTACAGCCTCCGGGTCACCCCCCAAGTACACATATATTAAAAATATAACTTTGTCATAAGAGGAACATATATTTTTGATAAAGTGACTTTTTGCAGTTTTTGAAATATACAGGCAGAATGCTAATGGTGTGCTAATGCTAATGTACAGGCAGAATGCCTGCCCTTTTGTAATGTATGAGGAACCAAATGGTCTTGACACCTTAAAGCTGGGTTACCTCTGTATGCTAAATAGGACATCCTGCTAGAATTTAGCCTGGCTTCACAGGGGTATTGCTATGCGAGACCTAGGAATGGAAGTGTTTGTTATTCACACCTTCCAGCAAAAGGTATCCTGCTTCAAAGGGTTTATTGATGGGGGTAGGGGTGGAGCTACCCCAAGCAGGATATCAAAATGGGTAACCTTATTAAATATAAGAATACTATGAGATGTCCTTGGCTGAACATGCTAAGACCTACATATTTGTATTCGTGGGACTTCCCCGCCACCAACCGTTACAAACACTTAATATCTGGCCCTTAGTGGCTGCCAGATATTAATATCTCTATTAATTTTCATATTACACTGTAATGTTTGGTCTCTCTGCGAGCGTCAGGTGGGACGGAATGTATTAATATATCTCACCTGACTGTATGTATTACTGAACTCAAGTTATGAGGTGATTTGCAGTAAATATGAAATTTTGGTTGAGTTCAGAGAAACTGCAACCCCCTGCTATGATAATGAGCAGGAATACCAGAATTTACATCGCGTGGTCATCAAAGGCTAAATTGCTAATTGCTTATGATTGGCCCAACTGACCAAAAGGAACTAGCCAGAGTAAGTGTAACTTTTCACACTGGACCCTGGAAGTCCAAATGAGCTTCAAAAGCTTCAAAGGGACTTTTGCTAGACGGCACGGCGCCGTATCTGGGAAAGAGGGGGTTAAAATGATATATAAGTCAGAACCACCCTTTACCCATTGTTGTTCATGTTTTGCAAGTTCTTCAAGTGTTCAGTCTGTTCTATACCCTCTTGTTTGCTGAGAGAAACGCTATGCACTGTCTTCCTGCCAGAGGTCTTTTCATACTTTTGGGTGTCTTGATGACTATGAAGAGTGCTGTATGAACTGCCAGTCCAGCTGTGACTGCTTCATCATTTCCATTTTACGTAAGTGT
This sequence comes from Ascaphus truei, assembly GCF_040206685.1. Classification (NCBI taxonomy): domain Eukaryota; kingdom Metazoa; phylum Chordata; class Amphibia; order Anura; family Ascaphidae; genus Ascaphus; species Ascaphus truei. Next base: position 59,089,496 of record NC_134491.1, on the reverse strand, counting down.
CTATATTTTGCCTGTTATTTGTACATATCTGTTGTGTTCACCTTTATCAAGGAATAAATTACATTTTATCATATCTAAGTCTCGTTCCAGTTCAAACCCAGGTATATATATATTTATATATAGTTTTGGTGTAAATTACAGCTTGTCACAAGCTACCGTGACAGTCATATATCACCATATGTCAGGCACACTGCAAAATCATGGAGGAGACAAGGAGCAACTGCTCAGAACATGATAACGTGTCCCTAAGGGGTGACAAACCAGGGGGTCCTGCCTACTGCACCTGCTTCTACGCGTTTCGGCCAAATGCCTTCAACTGGGAGTGGTGGCCCTATCATATATTGCCACACTGCATCACTTGAGACATTCCCTGAGATTTTGTGGGGATAAAAATGTGTTGATATTATGTTATTTGACCTTCTGGCCATAGCCACTTCAATTTTGGCTTTTTGTCTATACTAATTTGTTCACCTTGTCAGGCACATGAGAGTGTATTTTCTGTCGGATTTGACAGGTTTTTTCTGCCATTTGGAATTAATTGCTGGAGGATTTATGTCAAGTCTTTAACGTACAGGGGATCCATGCCTTGTTTTGATCATTCTTTGCTTTCTTTTACTTTTGTTCTGTGACAGTCATGTAATAAACATTTTGTAAATTTGTACTTCCATAGGTATACTAGAGTGTTTTGTTTGGGGCTTTATCCACTCTTACTATATATAAAGCAAGTGATGTAAGAGTGTGTGTGTGTATCTGTGTGAATATAAATGAATGGAGAGCCCACAGTATATACAGAGCTTTACAAAAGGTGTGTGTGGAGTGGGAGTGGATATAAATGGTGTGGGTAGGTGTGGAAATGTGAGAGATTGTAGCACAACTAAAAGTGTGTGTGGATACTATGTGGTCCCTATTGGTGTATAGGGATGGAAAAACAAGGAGTATTAGTGTGTGTAAGAGACAGCTGTATGTGCATACATATAGCACAGTATGTACAGACATGACCTTTAGCGCTCATGGGAAGAGAGTTCACTTGTGTGAGTAATGACTCATAAAATTTCGATCTCTGTTTAGGCCACCGCTAAGTGTCCCGAACAGTTGCATAAATTTGTATTCATGAATACAAATACAAATTTATGCAACTCTTTGTCCAATAGTATACACAATGGCACAGAACATGTAACCACATGCGCTAAAGGCCATGTCTGTACATACTGTGCTATATGTATGCACACACAGCTGCCTCACTAAATAACTGATGACCTCCATGCTGCCAAAGACAGAGGTCATTACACTCTGCTCATATTACTCGACCTCTCTGCAGCATTTGATACTGTGGATCACCCTCTTCTCCTTCACATTCTCCATACTCTTGGTATTCGGAACAAAGCTCTATCCTGGATCTCATCCTACCTCTCCCATCGTACTTTCAGTGTCTCTTCTGCTAACACCTCCTCCTCCTCTATTGATCTCTCTGTGGGGGTACCCCAGGGCTCTGTCCTGGGACCTCTTCTCTTTTCTCTGTACACACTCTCTCTAGGTGACCTAATAACATCTTTTGGGTTTAAATATCACCTCTATGCTGACGACACACAAATATACTTTTCAACACCCGACCTTACACCTGCTATACAGACCAAAGTTACTGAATGTCTCTCTGCTATATCATCCTGGATGGCCCTCCGTCACCTTAAACTCAACATGGCTAAAACAGAGCTCCTCATACTTCCTCCCAATCCTGGCACTACTACCTCCTTCCACATTACTGTTGGAACTACGATCATTCACCCAGTAGCCCAAGCACGCTGCCTAGGGGTCACACTCGACTCCTCTCTCACATTCGCCCCTCACATTCAAAACATTTCTAAAACTTGTCGCTTTTTCCTCCGCAATATAACAAAGATACGCCCTTTCCTCTGTTGCTCGACTGCTAAAACTCTGACTCAGGCCCTCATTCTCTCCCGTCTTGATTACTGTAACCTCCTGCTGTCCGGCCTTCCTGCCTCTCACCTGTCTCCCCTACAATCTATCCTAAATGCTGTCTCAGCATCTCCCCTCCTGAAATCCCTCTCCTGGCTTCCAATCAAATCCCGCATCTCACACTCCATTCTTCTCCTCACTTTTAAAGCTTTACACTCTTCTGCCCGTCCTTACATCTCATCCCTAATTTCTCGCTATGCACCATCCCGACTCTTGCGTTCTGCTCAAGGATGTCTTCTTTCTACCCCCTTTTTATCTAAAGCCCTCTCCTGCCTTAAACCTTTTTCACTGACTGCCCCACACCTCTGGAATGCCCTTCCCCTCAGTACTCGACTAGCACCCTCTCTATCCACCTTTAAAACCCACCTTAAGACACACTTGCTTAAAGAAGCATACGAATAGCACTGTGAACATTCTGAACACATGATACATAAAGCTTGGCCCCCTGCAGACGCACTTACCAGAACTCCCTCCTACTGTCTCTGTACGTTCTCCCTACCTACCAATTAGATTGTAAGCTCCTCGGTGCAGGGACTCCTCTTCCTTAATGTTATGTTTGTCTAAAGCACTTATTCCCATGATCTGTTATTTATATTATCTGTTATTTATTCGATTACCACATGTATTACTGTGATGTACATTTATGGCGCTATATAAATAAAGACATACAGTACAATACAATATATATATATATATATATATATACTCGTGGTGCTATAGGTACAAGGAATAATGATATGATTTTTTTTATTAGATATCAAGTAGTTAGATATCTTTTGCTACCTGTTCTCCATGGCTACTTTTTTTATGTGGCACTTACCTGAACGGTGTCCATAACTAGCTGAGATTTAGCTATCATTTTAGGCTCTGGCCTCTCTGTATTTATGGCCACAGGTTTTGTTCTACTCGTGTGTCTCATGTTTGTCCATGCAATTAATGAAACCTGGTCTTCCATGGACTTGTTTCTTATGGTGGTGCAACGTTCTGCAGTAATAATTGATGTCATGGCGTACCTCCGTTCTCTCTTCATTTGTTGTTAAACAACTCATTGCTTTTGGAAGCTTTGCTCATTTACCAAATTGTGGATTCACAACGCTCAATGTTAAGAGGTGCTAACATAATTTTGCGGGTATGATTTTGTCATCCCTTGTTTCATGCTCATTGTTATGTGTATTGTGGGATCCAGCCATTTTCCTGCCAAATTGTTGAGAAATGAGAATGTTAAAGGTTGGGACACACTAAAAGAGATCAAATGTAACTATTTCTCCCCAAAAGAAACCAGGCTGAAAGTATATTTTAAGTCCTGTTCAATATTACAATCAGATGAACACCACACCCTAGTATTCACAGCATCCGCCTAACCCCATCATAAAATTCCACAACAGGCTTACATGTCAGTTAGGAAAGCAGCTATTAAAGTCATCTCAGCAGCTGAACACATTTAAGTGTTTAAATGGAATCAGAACACTCTGAACTCGAGCTCATCACAAAGTATTACTCGTAAATGGAATCTCAAAAAAACAAACAAATCCATGTGCAATAAACCTTTTATCTACTCTACTATAAAATGTTAGAGTGTGCATAATTCCAGATGTCTACCATTTACATCAAAGTTCTCAAACCCATCCTCTGGGACACCCAGCAAGACCAAGTTTTAGAGAGAACCAGCTCATAGTCAAATAAGGAACTCGCTTCTCAAGTGAAAGACTTAAATGTGCTATAAAGCCATCTTTCCATTGCACAGGAAGACGTAACCATAATTTATGTAATCTGTCCAAGCAAAGAGAAGACGGTTTCAGGGCTGATTTTAATCCCATTCAATGAAAGGATCTTAACTCATCCCTATCACAGAGGTGTCTTCACAGCACATGGAATACAGGTCATTGATTCTATATTTGGATAATCTAAATAACTGCCATTCCATTTTGGCTACTAATGTATTATGCCCCCCCAAAAGTAGCTTTATTTGGCTGGTGAACCCAGGGAATAGGTTGACGCAGGCAATAACTTGGAAACTTAATTCAGGTATCTGGGGTTTTTTGTTCACTGTCAATGGAGCCTACAACAGTGCAACCTTTACAAATGCAATATTACACGTTATTATTATCTAGTTACAATAGGTACTCATTAGAGATTTGTGCACACTTGCCCAAATTCCCTTTTGCCTATGTTTGCTCGAATGTCCGAAAAAACGAGAGACAGAGTCCTATCTAAACAAGATGTGGAGAGACACCTGGTAAATAAGCGAATTTATATACGTAAAGTATATTTTTGAATGATTTCTCAGGTGTTTCAGGTGTGTTTAAGCGTACAGGCTGAAAAATAGCAACCGCATTTAGTGTTGTTTGTTTTTGTGCCTAAAATGTTTCAGTTATGTTGGAGTTCAGTGACCTAGCCCTAACGTAGCCAAGATGTGGCCATACAGGTCACAGTAATCCATTCCCAAGATGGCAGGCTACAGATGTCCTGTTCTCTACTCGATCCACACTATCAGGCATCCTAAGATGGATGCCTACAACTGGGCACCAGTGTCGCTTACAGCAACACACTAAGGGGAATGGGATAGATGTCAATGGTAAGAAATGAATGCTTTGGCACAATGCAACATTTGATACTCATGTTTGCATCAAATGTCGGAAACCTTTGCTTTTGTATGAGTCATTACATGGATCATATATGTGCAATTTTTTTACTATGTTATTTTACATTTCAGTTACGGTTAATACACATTGACCCCCGAGTTTCAGTGCAATGCGCTGTTGAACCCTGAAGCTGTCCCAAGGAACACAAGCTCACTAGAAAGGAGCATCAAGTCTCTAGTGCCGTGAAGGGGCTCATTCTCTAAAAGGCGGTAGTGTTTGACTCTTGAGTATACAACACATTAGGTCCATTCACTTCAACTGGGTCATTGTGTGAAGTATAGCTACTGCCGTTTAGTGTATGTATTTTGCCTGTTCAAGACAATGACAGCATGTTTAGTACCATAAAGAGGTTGGTGGCTTAGTTATTAACATGGTTCAAAGAAAATCAAGAGCACCATCAAATGGTTTCTTGACAGTGGCAATAAGAAGTATTTATACTCGGAACTGTGCAAAGTTTTAGCAGACGTTTCGGTTCTGGAGAAGTGCAGCCTTGTCATAGGTTCATACAGTATACCCATTAAAAGACCAACAAAGGAGTTCTTCATGAATGTTATAGTGTGCACAAAGCTTTTGAACCCTCTCAGATGTCTTATTCAAGAATACACATGAAGAGGAAAGCTGGGAGTGTACGCGCTGTTACACGAAGAAATCTCTTGTTGGAACCTATGCCCAGAATTGAAGTCAGAACAAGTTACAAAGCATAATCTATGATTGTTTTTAGAAATGACTGTGAAATCTAAGAGTATAATGAATATAACTGTTGTACTTGTTACCATAACCAAGAATAGTGTCAGTTCAATGCTAAAATTGACATTTCTTACTGTAGGTTCATGCTTAGCTCACTAGATCTATTTTCAGAATCACATATCATTCCCGTCTTCATGTCTCGCATTTTTTTTAAATCCCAGTATTTTGGATAGGTTTTCATTTAACCCTTGTAAGGACAGATGAACCTTTCCAGCACACTATGTCTCGAGGATGTATACTCTAGTCTTCTTTAGTAGACAAAGCTGTATAAGATAAATTGTCATGTTTTCCTCTTGTGTTATATGCTAATCAACAAGCTTTAAAATGATTTGCAAAACATAAAAATTAAAACCACATAACATAGCCATTTCCTCTGAACATACACTGCCTGTCCAGCTGTGTTAGCGGTTGTAAAACTGCCTATCTGTTTTGCTTATCAAAGTGACATATTTTCTTTATCAACCATGGGAAACTCATTTATGAAGCAGGAAGGAAATAAAGCAGTATCTGACTGATGAAGTGCTTTATGCATCTCATCTTCCCACTGTTTTTAAGTGTTCAATGAAATCACACATCCCCTGGGAACATTCAATTACCCTGGCACTCGTGTACACTGACACATGTATTTAATGCACTTTAGTAACGCATACATTTATATAAATCTCCTAATTGGGTACGCTAAACATCCGGGTTGGGTTGTTAAATATTCAAAGAAGCTCTAAAACAGCCCACAAAATCTTGAGTAAATGCTTTCCCCTAGCAGGCAAAAAGTTCTCATTGAAGTAATCAGAACTGCGTGAGAAGGCGGAAAGTTTCTGAAACTCCTTTTATCAGCTCATCCAACAGATGAGCCGGTGGAAAACGTTATTTAAGCAGGCTTACAGCAATAGCATAATCATTTATCTCTGTACAAAGAAACTTGGAACAAGATGCGTGTCTCAATGTTTATTTCCAGGTAGAAGAAATTAAATATATCCCACTCTCTCTCTCTGTATATATATAGATGTGGTAAAGGAGTCAGGGCATACAATAACAGCAATAATTCAAAAGATTGGAGTGGATGCAACTGCTAACGTACTAAACTGTACTATGCAGAAAAGTCCAAAAAGCAGGCACACCAAATGGTACAATAAATGTGTCTTTACTAGCTCAACGTTTCGGCTTCCCAACGGAGCCTTTTTCAAGAGCCTACCGGCTATACACACACACACACACACACACACACACACTCACACTCACACTCACACTCACACACACACACACTATATATGTGGGTGTGTATATGTATATATATATATCTATATTATATATATTATAGTAGTAATATGTAGTAATATCAACATTAGCTCTCTCTCAGATAAATTGAACATAAAGAATTAGATCCATACAGCGCTTTAAAGGTGTGCTGTATGTGAAATAGGTGAAACAGTAACCAGAACTGCTAGTCGATAACTCTTTTGGGACTAAACTGTCTGTTCTAGAGGGAACACTTTCCCGCAGTGGGGCATTGCCAAAAACATAGCATTTGGGTAATTTTTGGTCTATTTCATTATTCTTTATTTCTACTGTAAATATATTTATCTTTGAAATGTAACCACATTATTTATAGAAAAAGGTGATTCTGGTTTAATAAAATGATTTTTTTTTAAATCTAAATATGCTGTTCCTCTCTGTAAGGAGTCTGCCCGATCCGTGCCGGGTTTTGCTGCAGTTCGGGTTTTCCAGGTTGCCTCCCCTTTATCCTCAGTTCGGCCATTTTGGTTACTGGCATCCTGCTACTTAAGGCTGCAGTTCCCAGTGGGAGTCGCCGAACAAAGTTCTATGTTTTGCAGCTCCTGTCGTTCTTCGTTGTCACGCCTTTCCCTGTTGCCTGTTTGGATTCCTTTGTTGCTGACACCGGACCGTGAGCCCGACCTCGCTGCTTTCTGTCTGCCCTGACCTTTTGCCTGTCACCTGGATTCTGCACGACTGCCGCCAGCCCTGACCTCTGCCTTCTTACCGACTACGGATACTCTTACAGGACTCTGCCCCTGGGATCTGGTCGGTTATTCTGCATCCCTACCTCAGCCCTGCGGGTCCGATTTCTGATTGGAGACGAGCACCGTCACACTTTGTCTCCTTATCCGCAGAGTAATTTATCTGTGTGGCCTCCACCCGCGAGTGTTGTGGTAGGTTGTTAATGGAAGGACCTCTGTGTGGGCTGCATTGGGTTGGGTTGCTGATAGAACTACATACTGTAGGGACAAAGATGCTCCTTACGGACTCAGTACCCACCCAATTGCCACTCTCAGTTTAGATCAGGGCTGTGCAAACTTTTTCCCTTGCGCCCCCCTGCATGCTGCCCCCACCCCCCCCCCCTCCCCCCCGCTCGCACCGCTCCCCCCTTACCTTGGCTTTGGCATTAAAGGTTGCCGCGGGGTCATGTGATGTCACATTGCCATGGTAGCGCGACGTCACATGACCCCGTGGCATCATTTGCCAAGGTAAAGGAATTTACAGAGGCCTTGCGCAGTCCCCCAGCATTTAATTTAAATGCCTTGGGGGAGAGCGAGGAACCTCTGTAACAGCCATGCGCCCCCTGGAAAATCATGCGCCCCCAGTTTGCGCACCTCATCATACCTAGATCATACCTACCTCCCAGTCTAATAAATCTACCCTCTCTTACACTACTATGTTCTGTTGGGGAGGCATGACAAAGAAACACACAAAGAAGTGATGAAGAAAAGGTCATATTGACATTTATATCAAGCTACTTAATCACTACACATCACACAGCAAAACAATATATATAGGAAGAGAATATACAGATACTAACCAGGCATAGAAACATACAGTAATATATATGGAGGAAAAACCTACACCAATATTAAATCAAACACAGAAACATTAGAGAATAACAATGAACCCATGAGAATATACAGCCTACAATTTAGTTATCCATACACTGCTGAAGCCCTGTTGGTATAGTAGTGACTATCTGTTCCCTCGGGTCTCTTTTTGGGGGAATCTCCTTGAACATTCTCCTGTGAGATTCTTTAGCATTTACCCCATCTTCTTCTTCAGTTCCATATCTCAGAGCCTCTCAACGGTCTCCTTTCCTAGAGCTCCTAGTTCCAAGGCTTCTTCCTAAGGCTTCCTTCTGCCGTGACTGGGCTTTACATTTTATACTGTTTGGCCTTATTTGGTAAAATGGGATTGAAACAGATTGCTTTAAGATGTGCCATTCGATAGGCTATGTCTGTGTTGTCATTTATTCAAACCAGTTATATGTCTCCTGAATGACTTGGTATTTGAGAACAAAACCCCACACGTTGGATTTCTTATCCCACCTATGCTTGACATTTTGATGGTATCATTTATACTTTGGAGGGTTTTTTGTTTGGGTAGGGTGTATATATTAAGTATACTGAATATTTGCTTTGCTTATAAGGGTTCCATGTAAAAATGGATTTCAGGTAAAAGGTGACACGTGTTCCCATTTGCATGTAATTTCCCAGAATCCCTTGCTTCAGTGGAAACACTGTATGCTAGGTGGTAATGGTGAAAGGCAGGTTTGCAGACATGGCCCAGACGTGAATGTGCTCACAAGTGATATTCTTTATTGGCGACACACGCACATATATATATAGATATATGTATATATATATATATATATATATATATATACATTCATATATATATATACATAAATCTCTCTCTCTCTCTCTCTCTCTCTCTCTCTCTCTCTCTCTCTCTCTCTCTCTCTCTCTCTCTCTCTCTCTCTCTCTCTCTCTCTCTCTCTCTCTCTATATATATATATTATATATATATATATATATATATATATATATATATATATATAAAAAATATATATTTTTCTATGCAGGTGGAGAGGGAGGTCGTTGTGCCCTTTTAAGAAGCTGCCTGTTGGTCCTAATAGTGCTACTGTCACTCCCCAATTATTGGACTTATTTGTTGGACTCTAGAGGACTATCTGCATTGAGCAGATTAAGGCAAAGTTCACAGCACCACACAATAATTTTTTTTGTATAATTGCATGTTTTTAGCTTTTTTTTTTTTTTTTTTTTTATATTGGACATTCACAGTGCATTTTTGGTATATTAATTAATTTCATTATTTAGGATATATTGCATTGGTATATCATTATATTAATTCATTAATATCATGTTGATGTATTTATGATTTATTATCGGTTCAATTAATTTTATATATCCTATACTTCTGGCTTTCCACACACGAGCGCAGACCCTTATTGTATATATATATATATATATATATATATATATATATATATATATATATATATAGGAGAAACAAGAGAAAAAGCGCCCGATCCATGTGTAAAATCTGGTAACAAAATTTTAATAAAAAATCACAAGACAAATGCACACTCACAATTTGTCAAGGCAAATTAAGCATTGTATGGGTAAACCCATGCGCCAACAAGTAGCTGCTCGCCGAATGTTTACTTCAGTACATCAGACCTCACTGCTACCGCTGCATCACACTCAGATGTCCCTCTGGAAATTCAGGTATACCGCCTGTTGTTCCAGCATTAGATGCTGTGTGTGGCTCAGGGAACGTCCTCCCTCTCCTGGCAGCAGGCGCACGAGCTATTCCACCAAACGTAGCTCCTTGAAATATATACACCACACACAGAGAAATCAGGTGCAATTCTGCTATACCAGGCCTGCAGTTTTCAGTGTCTGAGTACTGGGCTTGGCATAAGAGAGTAGTGGGGTATAAACATGCAAGATAAAGCAGCAGGCACCCACCTGTCTGTCTCACTGGTATTTGGGGATCACTTTGGCTACGTCATGTGACTCGGTGTTGGAATTCTCACACCCACCCTAAACTTGCAGAAACTGATTCATAACCAATAGTAGTAAATCAACAACCACATATTTTTTTCCTTGGGCTGTAACATCACTGTCAGCTCTATCTCACATTTGCCATGTCAGTGACATCGCAGTGTTAGGTATAACATTCAGGGCTACCACTTAGTATGATTTTTGTTTTCTTTTTGACGTGGTATAATTTATTAAGCGTGACCAACTTCTTCATGCAAAAATCCTGCAATGTTGTCTCAGAAAATATTACACATTTGGTCATGTAACTGTTCCCCATCTCTCCGGGTTCCTTGCTTTGTGTCATTGAAAGCGCTTTGTTACAGGTTCTTCTGAAATACACTGCAGGGCTGTTCAATGCAGAATGATCTCCTTTCAGGCTTTTCATTTATTATAAAGGGAGGTAACCTGCACAATGTACGTTTATTGGTTTCCCCTCCTTGGGCTTTTACAAGAGTTGTTTTTTTTTTTCTCTTTGATGATTTAAACCATATGTTGAGGTATTTTAGAGGATTATTTTATCAGTATGAAAGAAATGCCAGCGCAGAATGCACAGGTTTACGCACTTACCCCTAAATCATTCCCTTCTCCTGAGCAGCAAAGCTGCCATCTTGATAAATAGCGCATGTCACACTAATTTCATTCCGAATCACTTTGAGACATAGTTTTGCTACAAGTATAAATTTTGTGGCGTAATGGAATGTGTTAAGCCTTTAACAAATGGCTCTTTAATGACCACTCAGGAAAAAACATAAACAAGGAGGCTTAAAATTAAGGTAATTGTCTATAAGGTTATCACTTTGACAGGCAGGGAGACCTGCAATGCCTTGGAACCCATTGGAGTACTTGAAGGGGTTAAGGCCGGGGTAGGCAACAGTCCTCAAGGTTTTCAGGATTTCCCTGGGTCAGAAGAAGACTGCAACACCTGTGCTGAAGCAGGGATATCCTGAAAACCTGACCTGTTGGTGGCCCTTGAGGACTGGAGTTGGCCACCCCATGGTTAATGAATATCACGTAAAAAAATGCTGCAAGGTATTCTACAAAATGCTGACTGCAGTCACGTCATTAAATGGACTGGTTCAGTTCTGAAAAGGGTCAACAAAGCAGCTGGCCGTTTCAGCACTGAAAAGGTTACAGTTATAAGTGTCACCAGAATCATTTGGAATGACACAATAAACCTGGATTTTATCTTTGGTTATGGAAAAAATAACATAGCCTGTGCTGCACTGTTTTACTTTTTGCCCTTGACACAATGTGTGTACGCTATGTGCAACGTGTAGCAATGAAGGAGATATGTTTGCATTTCACACAGCTTTAAAGGAGCAATACAAGCAACACTTTTTTTTCCAAACCCAGGTTTGAAGCAGGTGGTCTCGGAGCTGAATCCCAATCATTTAAGCTCCGGGACTCCATGCTTCCCGAGATACAGACCTGCAAAGGGTGTTGGCGGTATCTCTGCAAAGTTTAAAGCTCTCGCGTCACGCACCGGATGACATGACGGCTTCCAATTGGCCCGCAGGGCGCGGATGCTTTTAAAATCCGCCATTACATGAACCCAGCTAGAGACCCGGAGTGGCTACCGGCACCCCCTATGGAGGTAAGAATTTCGGGAAGCAGGGGGTCACCAGAGCTAAAATTAATGGGGTTCAGCTCAGGAACCCCCCCCCCTGCTTCAATGGAAAACAATAAACAAAAAGGGGAAAAAATGTCCTCTCAGATTGCTGCTTTAAAGATTGCATCTGACGTGACCTTGCATTTCTGTGGTTATAAAGAGATTTAACGTTACACGCCACTGTCTCCTTTTATTTATCTACTAATGAAAATAACTAAAGCAAACTCTGATTTAATAATAACACAGGGCTTTTCAACGTTTTAAGAACTGTAGAACCCTTAACAAATGTATTGTGATTTCCCTGATCCTCTGCCACATTTTCCTATATATGTATAAGCCCTACTGCTCTGGTGGGGCTTTTATCTTTGAAAACGTCAAACGAAGCCGGCGGTTTTTTTGGCTAATTTTTTTTAATGAGTTTTTACGTTGCATTGATGCAGGGGGTTTCCGAAGCGAGTAATTTAATCTCTGCTTCCGGAGATACTTACCTCTGTACTAGGTGCCGGTAGCCAGTCCGGCTCACTAGCAGAGATCTCGTGATGGCTGCTTTTCAAAGCTCCCGCGTCCTGCGGGCCAATAGGAAGCCGTGATGTCATCGGTGCGGCTTCCTATTGGCCCGCGTGATGCAGGAGCTTTAAAAAAACAGAAAGCTACTGGCCCATCCTTCAGAGGTAAGTATCTCTGACTCTGGAAGCAGGGGGTCCCCAAACCTGAACTTAATGGGGTTCAGCTCCGGAGACCCCCTGTTTCAATCCCCCCCTACCCCCAAAATAGACTTTGCCAAAAAAAATAAATCACTGGCTTGGATTGCTGTTTTAAATACACTAATGTATTTCTATAATCATAATATTTTATACAATTCCAGTATCGCTTCTAATAACGTGTTTACATTGTTAAATTAAAATCATGGCTACAAATATTATGGCATTTTTAAGAATAAAATGACGCAGTTAACAAATTATTCTCATGGTACCCCTGTTAATCTTGTACTGAACCCTAGTCTTCCAGGGAACGCAGTGCTTGATGACTATGGTGTTAAAGGTAATTACAGTAAAAGTGCCGACATTCTCCTTTCTTGATGCTGCTCTCCACGGTACAGCCTTCCGTAGGGGGGTGCCGATAGCCACTCGGCTAGCAGGGATCACATAATGGCAGCGTATCAAAGGTCCCGCGCCCTGTGGACCGATAGGAAGCCGTGACATCATCAGGTTCGACGTCCTATCGGCCTATATCACGCGTGAGCGTTAAACTTTGCCGAGATACCGACACCCCCTTTGGAGATCCATATCTCGGGAAGCAGGGGGTCCCCTGAGCTGAAATTAATGGGGTTCAGCCCCGTACACCCCCTGCTTTAATCCTATGTTAATATATATATATATATATCAAACAAAGAATAGACTGCGCTCCTCAGGTGTAAACTCAGACTGATTACCAATTGATTGTATTAAGTGGATATAGCAAAGGTGAATGGCAAGGGTGAATGCAACAATAATATGGATGCTTGACTCACACTAATAAAAATACATGCAATATGTTATAATAAATGCTGAGTGCCAATGTTTAAAAAGCTGCTGTGAACACAAATATATGCCAGTGAACAATACAAATATAAAAAAATAGCATGTGTTGGTGGTTATGACTACTGCACTAATGAATCCCTCCTGGATGATACTAAATAATGATGAATGGAAAAATACGAAAAAAATGACACTAAGTGTGTCAAAAATAAAAATAAAAATGAAAAAATATGAAAAATATAAAAATATATCAACCAAACCAAGGGTCCATGCTAGGATCTGGCTGCTCTCATCAAGGACCAACGAACTCCCAGAAATCTGTGAACAACAAGAAAAGAAAGCGCCCGATCCTAGTGCAGCATGAAAAAATACAATTTAATAAAAATGAATAAAACCAACAAATGCGAACTCACAAACACAGGATAAATAAAAGCATATAATGATGCTGGATGTCGGTTCAGAAGAGCTGAGAAAACCTAGACAGAGAGAGGGCGCGCCATCCAAGGCACATCGTGGGCGGTTGGCGAATGAGTATACTCATTATATGCTTTTATTTATCCTGTGTTTGTGAGTTCGCATTTGTTGGTTTTATTCATTTTTATTAAATTGTATTTTTTCATGCTGCACTAGGATCGGGCGCTTTCTTTTCTTGTTGTTCATATATATATATATATATATATATATATATATATATATATATATATATATATATATATATATATATATATATGCAAATATAACTGTATATATATATAGTATAAAATTCCATGAATTGCACCTTTAAAGCATGATGAATTGCAGCACAATAATTGATAAAGCCATGTATCAAGATTACAGATCTATCTGGATGCATCCAAAATATAAATACCTATTCCTACCCAAGACAAAAATGTTGAAAGTTGGACAGTTGGGAGAAACGCCACAATGTATTCCTTCTATCTGTCAGTAATGGCTCTCGGTGCCAGAGCACGGATTATTATGAGCCATTTTCCTTCCTAGCTCATTGTAATGCCAGATGATAAATATTACTTGGCAGTGAAACGCCAGTGCTGGCACTTTATCCTGGTATCCATGTGTCAAGCTCCCAAAACGGGGCTCTTGCTGTCAAACTGTCACTAATAGAGTCATGTGGAGCATGCTTTGCTTAGCTTTTCTTTGCAGCCTTTTGGCTCTGCTTGCATCAATTAAGGATTTCAGAAAGGCTCATATGGAGCAACTGGAGGAGATAGGGAGCAGTTAGGTGGCGCAGTATTGAAAGCGGACGGATTAAAGAGGCAATCCAAGCAGGCAGCTTTATTTATTTTTATTTTTAACATAGGAGGGCAGGGGGGGGGGGTCTCCAGAGCTTAGGGGGTGCCGGTAGCCACTCTGCTAGCAGGGCTCATGTCATGGCAGAGTTTCAAGCTCCCGCTCCCTGCGGGCCAATAGGAAGCCGTGATGTCATCAGGTTCGGCTCCCTGTTGGCCCGTGCGACGCAGGAGCTTTAAACTTTAAACCCCATATGGCGGTCTGGAAGCAGGGGGTCCCCACAGCTGAGACGAATAATGGGGTTCACCTCCGGAGACCCCCTGCTTCAATCCTTTGTAGGGGAAAAAAAAGATTTGCAAATAAAATTGCCGCTTGGCTTTCTCCTCTCAGTCTCTTCCTGGCATTTTCTCTGCTTTATAGTGTCAGTAAATTGTGCCTGAACCGGGGTAATCTCGCTGAAAGATTGTGAGCTCTCCGGGGCAGCTTCTCCCATTCCCATATGTTCTCCTTTACTTTCTGCCCTTACTTCTATTCTCTGTACTTTATTTTCCCTGTATTGTCATTGCTGCGTACACTGGAGCTATCACTAACGTTATACATGTGTACATCAGTGTGAAATGTAACCGACAATAAGTGTTTCTTATATTGGATGAGGAAAGGAATTAGAGGTGTTGAAGCAAATCTTGGAATCCAGGCCCAACTCTCTCTTTCCCCAGGAATATTCAGCGGCACGTTCCTCGCACTGAAGACGCCATTTGAGTTTTACAAACTAAATGCACCTTTAATTTCACATGTGCAGCATAAAGAATCTTATTACGTCTGCTAACACTAGGTGTCAGTATTTACTCACTATTTATTTCCTTTATAAGGGAGCTCTGCCTCTAATTCTCTAGGCTGCGTCCATAGGGCAGGAGGCGGCGCACGCTAAAGCCCGTAATATAGTGGGCACTCTTGCTGCGCCGTGTGCGCGCGCGACCGTTATAATTGGCTATGGTTAGCCAGCCATTGTATGCTAGGGCTGCACGCGCACACGGCAGTGAGCGTGGAGCCGGGCAATAGGGGGGAAGACTATAAAAAGTATGTTTTGGCGCCGGTGTATATATGTGTGTGTGTGTGTATGTGTGTATGTGTGTATGTGTGTGTATGTGTGTATGTGTGTATGTGTGTATGTATGTGTATGTGTGTATGTGTGTGTATGTGTGTGTATGTGTGTATGTGTGTGTATGTGTGTGTATGTGTGTATGTATGTGTGTGCACAATGTTAATAAATATTTTATTCTTTTACCAATGTCTCTTTTTTTTTATTTAAAAAATATATAATAAATTACACATATACAGATACATACACATGCATACACATACACACATACATACACATACACACACATACACATACACACATACATAAACATACACACATACATACACATACACACACATACACATACACACATACATACACATACACACATACACATGCATACACATACACACATACATACACATACACACACATGCATACACATGCATACACATACACACATACATACACATACACACATACATACACATACACACATACATACACATACACACACATACACATACATACACATACATACATACACACATACACATGCATACACATACACACACAAAAACACACACACATACACATGCATACACATACACATACACACACATACACACATACACATGCATACACATACACACATACATACACATACATACACATACACACATACATACACATACACACATACATACACATACACACACATACACATACATACACATACATACACATACACACATACACACATACACATGCATACACATACACACATACATACACATACACACATACATGCATACACATACACACATACACACACACATACACATGCATACACATACACACATACATACACATACACACACATACACATACACACATACATACACATACACACATACACACACATACACATACACACATACATACACATACACACACACATACACATACACACATACATACACACATACATACACATACACACATACATACACATACACACATACATACATACACATACACACATACATACACACATACATACACATACACACATACATACACATACACACATACATACACATACACACATACATACACATACACACACATACACACATACATACACATACACACATACATACACATACACACATACATACACACATACATACACATACACACATACATACACATACACACATGCATACACATACACACATACATACACATACACACACATACACATACACACATACATACACATACACACACATACACATACACACATACATACACATACACAAATACACACATACACATACACACACACACACATACACACATACATACACATACACACATACATACACACATACATACACATACACACACATACACACATACATACACATACACACATACATACACATACACACATACATACACACATACATACACATACACACATACATACACATACACACATGCATACACATACACACATACATACACATACACACACATACACATACACACATACATACACACATACATACACATACACACATACACACATACACACATACACACATACATACACATACACACACATACACACATACACACACATACACACATACATACACATACACACATACATACACATACACACATACATACACATACACACATACATACACATACATACACATACACACATACACACACATACACACATACATACACATACACACATACATACACATACACACATACACACATACATACACATACACACACATACACACATACACACACACATACATACACATACACACATACACACATACATACACATACACACATACACACATACATACACATACACACACATACACACATACATACACATACACACATACATACACATACACACACACATACACACATACATACACATACACACATACATACACATACACACATACATACACATACACACATACATACACAACCTGCCGCTCCCGGCAGCACGGACCACCATACACACAAAAAGTGTGTGTCTCGTGCATGCGCGCACCCACACCTACCCAGGACATACTTGAACACGAGAGGTAACTCTCAATGTATTACTTCCTGGTAAAACATTTTATAAATAAACTATAGAACGCACCTAAGAAACACTAGAACGACAATGCATTTGTGCATAGTGCGCGCGCGCTACGGGGAGACTGTTTGTATTTCCCGCGCGATGGCCGGGTCACATGAGCGGTTAGCCCAATGAGGGCGCACCAGCTCAGTGATGTCACGGCCACGCCCCCCCCCCCCCCCCCCCGACACGCCTCCCTGTCGCCTATGCCTGCAGGAAATATCTCCTGCGGCAGGCAAGCGTGCACTGCGCCGAGGAGCGTGGAAGCTAGCGCGTTCCACTATAGCCGAGGCCTAACAGTGAAGCCACTTACTCCATATCGCCAAAGCTCTGATTTCCATTCCAATGTATGTATACATATCTTTATTTATATACCATAATATATATATATATAGCGCGCTTCACAGCAGTAATCAATACACGCAACATAATATTTTTAACATATAATGGGAATAAGCGCTGAGGCATAAAAGTAACATTAGGAAAGGGAATCCCTGCCCCGAAGAGCTTACAATCTAAGTGGTAAGTAGGAAGAACTTGGAGACAGTAAGAAGATGTCCTGCAAAGTGTGTCTGCACGGTCAATGCATGAGATGTATAGTATCAGCCACGGAGCTGCCCAAATGAAGAGAGCTTAGAACTTACTTGACAGAAAAGCTTCACACCATATATAATATAGGCTATTGTTATGGTCCTGGAGAAAACTAGACTATACAAAGAAGAAAGTTAAGAAGTTGTGTAAGATCACATGCAGAGAGTATCTTTAAAGGACACTTAGTATCTCTAATGACAAATGACTATCTTGATGTTAAAACCTGACCTAGCCTTAATGGATGACCAATGGCAATGTGTCAACTAGTGACCCTATCTGCAGAACATTCATTTTCAAGTAGGGTGTTGAGGAATTTCACACACACACACACACACACACACACACACACACACACACACACACACACACACACACACACACACACACACACACACACACACACACACACACACACACACACACACACACCTCCTGCAAGCTCAGAACCCAAACCCACCACATCATATATATCTGTGTCCAATGGAGGACTCCGTTAGAGAGGTTAGGAGAGCTGACGCAGGCAGTGTTAGGCCTTGCAAAAGAGGGGATACAGTATTTGGCGGGGTTGGCTGGTTTCAAATGCATTGGCCAAAGAATTTAACGAAATAACCCTCACTTATGAAAAGTAAAACAGTTAGGTATTTAACGATGTTGTTTGCCATATTGGATGAAGCACCGAGGCGTTTTGTCTTTTGTTACATGCTGAAGAGTTTTAGCCCCAAAACACAGACTGCTGCTTTGTGTCTTGTTTACTGCGGTTGTTTGTCCCTTGCATGAGTCATGTTCTTTTATTCAAAATATAACCTTGCATTCAGCTTAATTTTCCAGCAAAAAGGGGAATTACACACAATTACAAATCACTGAATGATATGACATGCTAATTAGAAAGCAGATGGTTCTTCTTTATAAAAATGGCCTCATTGTCACCAGTTTATAACATAATTGATGAGATTTAATCATTTTTCTCTTTCTTTCTGAGTCATAGGAGGTCCCACATGATCTTTTGTCTTCTGCAATTTGGATATTCATAGATGATTTTGGCCTTTGTTCATCTCTCTCCGGTAACGCTCATAGCTTTGGTGTGTTTCCAGCCTTGGTGTATAATAATCACTGTATCCTTCTGGAAATTAAGGGATATGGGACATTTTACACTTTATAGTTTATTACCTGCAATTGTACAGTAAATAAAAATATCACTTGTGAGCACATTCACATGTCTCAGACTGAGTGCTGGGTGGTGACGGTGGCGCGCGCTACAGCGTGGGCGCCACACACCACAGCCCTCTATGGGGCAGGCCCCACTGGCTGTGTGTGTGTGTGTGTGCACAAAGCGCTGTGATGTGTACGCTAGCAGGGAAAACACGAATTGTGCCTTCCATGCCACGACTCCGTCACGTGGTTGGTGCGCAGCCAATGGAAGGGCAGATATGCCCCATCATGGCTCCGCCCCCTGCGCTCCCCTAGGGCTCCCCTACAGGCCGCCGATCACGGCTGTAGTCTCTGCACGCGCCGACAGGCACGTGTGCAGCATGGAGGACTGGGGCTGTAGCCCCAGATAGGTCTGCAACCCTGTTTTTCCCATTATCTGTTACCATACAATGCTTCCACTGCAGCCAGGGATTCTGGGAAATGACATGCAAATGAGCGCAGTGTCACCTTTTACCTGCAATTATAATTTGACTACATTGTTAGCAACAATGCTCTCAATGGAAGACAATGTGAATAAATCACTATCCATTACTAAATAACCCTACAGAATGATAGACACTCTCTTACCATTAATATTTCCCAAGCTCTATCTCTTCAAGGCTCGGCTGACAAGATACAATATCTTTTAAAGGGGCAATTACACCTAGGACCAAAGTGATCTAATGCCAGTGACATATTTAAGGAGTCTCATCTTGCTGATTGTTACCTTTTTTTAATCCCAATCTAACACCTATAAGTATTATTTATTTTTTTAATTAGATTTGGGAGTGCTGTGATTTCCTCTGGCTGTTCCCTTTGTGCGATGTCTCTGGGTTGAGAAGTGCTTGTATAGCCAGAGCCCCTGTATTTGTTCTCTGATAAGGGCAGGATGTGATAAGGGTAAAGAAAACACCCGATTGACAAACACTTTTACCATTGTTAGATTAGTATAGGGAAGTCAGTTAGACCAGGCGTGCACAAACTGGGGGCGCGAGATTTTCCAGGGGGGGGGGGGGTGCGGCGGTTACAGAGGTCCCACGCTCTCCCTCCAAGGCATTTAAATTAATGCCGGGGGGACCGCTCGAGGCCTCTGCAGCTTCTCCTACCTGTTTTTGGCAACGCGTCACCATGATAACCCGGCATCAAATGACGCCGCCAGGTCACGGAAAGTCACGTTGCCATGGCAACGTGCCGTCTCATGACCCCGCGGCGTCATTTGATACCAGAGCCGAGCAGGAGGTAGTGGGGGGCACAAGCAGGGGAGGAGAGCAGGCAGAGGGGTACGGGGGGAAACTTTGCGCACCCCTGAGTTAGACTGTTGAAATTGTTGTTTTCTGGTCAGCTATGTGGGATTGCACCTTTAAAGGAGACAATTCAGTAGCATGAACATGCCAATAAACCCTACATTTTCTGTGCCTTGCACGAAGGTGCCTAACACATCCTGTATAACGATTCCTGATTGTGTAATTCCCTGTGTTTTAAATTGTCTGTATATAAATTCTGCATATCCTTGATTAACTGACGTGTCAACTTTTATTCAACATGCTTTCAAAACAAATGTACACATTTTTATATTAACTGTGCTTTTACAGCTGGCTACTTACAAATAAATGTATGTACTAGTTGCTATGAGGAGTTATATGATATTAAGATACTTTGTCCAATTAGGAGTCTAATATAGACTATAATAACCTATTTTTATAAGGTTTTTCCACTTAACAAGTGTCGCATGGTAGACAGGAATTATACTAATAATCCATGGAAAGTGGATACCAACGAATGCAGATTAATGCAGCCTCTCATTGGGGAATTTTATTTACTGTAAATAATTATAAACACGAATCGTCGACGTCAGAATGTTTAATAAAACTTTATTTTTTGTTGTTAAGATTAGTGGTACATAAGAGGATATTTACATTATAACACAATTCTCTTATTCTAGATATTGGAATCTGACAGATCATTCGAGATCTGTATATCTGACTATGTACTTTGAGTGCAAGTGATTGGGACTCTTGACTCTTGTGTGGGGTTCTTCTTTGCTTAATCAACAGTTGAATAACTACCTACAAATAACTTTTCATTTGAGGGCCCCAATTATCTTTCTCTTGGCGCCTCTGCGATGAGTGGAGAACTCTTAGACCAGGCGTGCACAAAGTTTTCTTCCTGCGTCCCCTGGCTGATCTTCCCCCCTGCTCACGCCCCCCACCCTTCTTGGCTCCGGCGTCAAATGACGCAGCGGGGTCATGAGCCATGGCAACGCGACATCACGTGACCCTCTGCTTCATTTGATGCTGGGTTGACATGACGACGTGCCGCTGGAAGGCAAGGTAAGAAAAAGTTGCAGAGGCCTCATGCGATCCCCGGCATTTAATTTAAATGCCTTCGGGGAAGCACAGGGCCTCTTTAACCGCCGCGCCTCCTTCTCTCCCCCCAGAAAGTCTCACGCCGCTCCTAGTGGGTGCACCCCCCACTTTGCACACCCCCTGTCTTAGACCATCATGGCTCCAGAATCACAATCTCGTCCTGTATAGCAACGCCTGCTCCCCGGAAGAAGCAGTCTGCAAGAACAGGTATATGGGGAGCGATGAGCATTACATCTGGTTTGAGAGCGGTTGCCATGAAATATTATGTGACCGAGCAAACAGCAGCGCGTAACGGCAAAAAGGAAAATAACACATTTCGTTTTAACGTTTCTGGTAGCTGTAACAAGTTAGTTACCCCAGTTTGCTTTACAAAAATGTGGGGCACTTAGGGTCTTATTCTATGTCAGGGGCGGCCAACAGCAATTCTCAAGGGCCTCCAACAGGTCAGGTTTTCAGGATATTCTTGCTTCAGCACAGGTGGCTCGACCAGTGGCTCAGTCAAAGACTGAGCCACCTGTGCTGAAGCAGGAATATCCTGAAAACCTGACTTGTTGGTGGCCCTTGAGAACAGGACTTGGCCACTCCTGCCCTATATAATCAAATGTGGCCGTTCAGGATATTTTTAACTAAACATCCCCCATTGAAGTGAAAGAGGATTGTAGCCCAAAACTGTCCCGAACGGCTGCATCAGACTATACACGATCCCCACCGGAGAGGCTTTTTCTATATACGCTGAAGAAGCCAAACTCACAGCTATTGGCCAAAATCCCCTATTGAAGTCTATTCCCATTTCTAGCTTGCCTACTGAAAATGTCAACATTGATCACAGCGTTAAAGGAAATGGAAACAGTCTTTTTTAATTCCCTCATTCTGCAATCCATGTACCAAGGTCCCAAATAGGCTTTGTGGTGAGTTAAACAAACAAAAAAATGAAGAAAAAAAATAGTTATTTGGTAGCGGTCTGTCTTAACATTTCAAGTGATGTCATGGTCAATCGTGCTCTGCTTAACATCCAAGCGACACTTAAACAAATATATGTATTTTTTAATTTGTTTTAACATATGCAGCCTTTGATTACCTTTATTGAAAACGAATTACCTAAGCTGCCGGTCGATTAGTTCTCCCGTAGTGGATCAGCAAAGATCCTGCTTCCCAGGGTTCACTAAATGTTTTATTTATAAAATGTTTTACCAGGAAGTAATACATTGAGAGTTACCTCTCGTTTTCAAGTATGTCCTGGGCGTAGAGTTAAGATGACAAATAATAGTACATTGTTACAAATACAGTTACATAAGTGAACAGGGTATACGTTATATACAAGACATTGCATGCACAGTTAGAGACAATATATGTTATAGGCGTATGTAACAGTTACAGACCAGATTAAAATGCGAGACAGCTTTAGTTTTGAAAGAATTTAGACTGGTGGGGGCTGTGAGAGTCTCCAGTAGACTGTTCCAGTTTTGGGGTGCACGGTAAGAGAAGGAGGAGCAGCCAGATATTTTGCTGAACCTTGGGACCATGAACAGTCTTTTGGAGTCAGATCTCAGGTGATAGGTACTGCATGTGGTAGGGGTGAGGAGCTTGTTCAGGTAGCTGGGTAGCTTGGCCAGAAAGTATTTGAAGGCAAGACAGGAAAGGTGAACTTTGCGCCTAGACTCAAGTGATGACCAATCTAGTTCTTTGTGCATTTCGCAGTGATCTGTGTTGTAGTTGCATTGGAGGACAAAATGGCATATTGAATTGTAGAGGGTATCAAATTTGGTAAGGTGGGTTTGGGGTGCCGAGCCGTATACTATGTCCCCATGGTCGATAATTGGCATTAGCATCTGCTGTGCAATACGCTTTCTGACCAGGAGACTTAGGGAGGATTTGTTCCTGTAAAGTACCCCTAGTTTTGCATAGGTTTTGGATGTCAGGGTATCAATGTGCATCCCGAATGTTAAATGGGAGTCAAACCATATGCCCAACTATTTAAAGCTAGTAGCCGGAGTTAGGGTGGTGTTAGCGTTGGTTCTGATCTGGAGCTCAGTCATTGGAAGCTTTCAAATTTTAGCCTTTGTCCCAAATACCATTGTTACAGTCTTGGCAGTGTTTAAAAACAGTTTGTTTTGGGAAATCCAATTTTCAAGTCTCAAAAAGTCAGATTTAAGTATGGGTTCAAGATCAGAGAGGCTAGGGCTGTGTGCATATAAGATTGTGTCATCTGCATACATGTGTATTGAAGCTCCCTTACAAGCTGTAGGAGTATCACTGATGAACACTGAGAAGAGTAGGGGCCCCAGATTAGAGCCTTGCGGGACACCACAGGTGATATGCAAGAGGTTGGAGTTAGAGCCTGAGATAGACACATGTTGGGATCTACCTGATAGGTAGGACTGAAACCAGTTTAAAGCATGTTTCCCTATTCCAGAGCTCTGGAGTTTGTTAAGCAAGAAAGCATGATCAACAGTATCTAAAGCCTTTGCAAATTCTAGGAATATTGCACCAGTGAGTTGTCATTGCAAACTTTTAGCAGGGTAGTTACCTTGGAGTGTTTGGGGTGAAAGCCAGATTGGAATTGGCTAGGGAAATTTGTCTTGGTATAGTAATCGCTTAATTTATTTATTTATTTATAAAATGTTTTATCAGGAAGTAATACATTGAGAGTTACATCTCGTTTTCAAGTATGTCCTGGGCACAGAGTAAATCAAATAGTACATGGTTACAAGTACAGTTACATAATTGAGAGTGAACACATGTTTCCATGACTTTGGATAGTATTGGGAGACGAGAGATTGGCCTGTAGTTTGAGACAGTGTTTTTGTCCCCACTTTTGAAGATTGTGACAACTCTGGCAGTTTTCCAGGTCTTAGGGATATGGCATGCAGACAGAATAGAGTTGACTATGGAAGCAATTGGTTACCAAAGTAATCATTGAATGTATTTGCAATGTCAGTGGGATTTGTCAGAGTAATATCCTTCTTAGTGATATTACTTGGATGTTCATGGCTAGAAGGCTGGAATATATTGTTGATAACCTTCCAGAAGTTAGTTGAGTTTGATGTATTCTGGAGGAGATTGTCAGAGTAATATTGTGCCTTTGCATGTCTTGTTTGCATTATGCACATATTCCGCAGGCATCTGTAGTGATCTGTAGGATCTATAAGATCCTTGGTAGTGCCAGTTACTTTGTAGCTTTTCCACAAGGCATCCCTGAAATTGTAGAGTGCTATAAGGTCAGTTGTAACCCATGGAAGGTGGGCCCCCGTACTCTTATTCTGCGTAGTGGAGCATGGGTATCACAGAGTTTTCAGAACTCGGATTGAAAATAGTCGAGCGCAGAATCAGGGTCGGGAATTAAGTTGATTCTGTACTAAGGGCAGTTGGTAAGTTTAGCCAGAAACCATTGTGGGTTAAAGTTTCTAAATGTTCTATTGAGGAGAACTTTAGGGCTTAATGGTTGCCTTATAGTTTCAATCAATCCTACAGTCAGTGTAAATCAGCAGCTACAATATATCCTGATATTACTAAGGTAACATTATCTATTGTTACAGTTTGCAACTCAAACTGCTGGGAATATTTTCAACAAATGATCAAAAACAGGAAAGTGTTGCAAAGATCTTGCACTGCTGGGGAGGTGGGCTAAAGCCACCTATAGAAATCAAAAGATGTTCAGTATATTCAAAATCATCACAAATTGTATTGAGTTGAATTTAAAAAAAAAATCCTTATGGATAATAGGTCTGACATGTTGCATACAGAGTGAAAAACCTGGACCGATAAAGAAGGTTTAAGACCTTTAGGACCCACCTTAAAAAACACCTGCTTAACGAAGCATACGAGTAGCTCCGTGGCTGATACTTTACATCTCATACATTAACGTTGACAGACGCACTTACCAGAACACCCTGCTACTGTGTCTGTACATTCTTCCTACGCACCACTTAGACTGTAAGCTCTTCGGGGCAGGGACTCCTTTTCCTAATGTTACTTTTAAGTCTCAAGCACTTCGTCCCATTATGTGTTATGTTATTAGGTTACGTGTGTTACTGCCGTGACGCGCTATGTACATAGATGGCGCTATATAAATAAAGATATGCATGACAGTAACAATATGATAGGTAAATCATACCTAACTGGGGTCTTACACTTCTCCAGACCCTGTTACAGGCATACAGTATTTCAGGGTGTGGATGTGAGTAACACCACCTTTAGGCCTGGGTCCCGCTGCATCCGGCGGCGTGCGCGGCCGCGTGCGCATCACTTACCAGACGGGAGTTCCTCCCGAGCTGGCCCCAGTCCCTCCTCACTGCAAGGCTCGCTGCGCACTGTGACACGTCAGCCAGCAGGGGATACACGGGGATCGTGATCCCAAGCGGCGACGCGTCACGCGGACTCGCAGTGAGCCAATGAGGAGGGGAGCTGTCTGGAGCTACGGGAGGGAAGTCTGTGCAGCTGTGCATAGCGCCCCCCTCCTCTGGTGCCGTTTCGCAGGCTGCCCGGGGCTCCGTGTGCTTCCCTGTGTGCTGATCCTCCCCCACGTGTGACTGTGTGTGTGTGTCCTTCCCTGTGTGCTGTTCGCCCCTGGGATTCCTTGCTTTGTGTCACTGTGCGAGGGGCTCCGGGAGTGAGAGAGGGACCAGGGAGGGGGAGGGAGGGGGGGGAGACACAGACAGCATGAGGGCCCTCCGCTCAAACCACGCCCACCCCCCCCGCTCAAACCACGCCCCACGCCCCACCCCCCCACCCCCGATCCAGCTCCCGCTCCCTACAGACCGCAGGATGCGGTCAATTGCCTCTCCATGCGCCGCCTGTCTGCAGTGCGGGCGCGTGGTCTGAGGCAGTGGGGCCTTAGCCTTAGCTCTGCGTTACCTATAAGGGAGTTCTGTGGATATGCATTGTTAGAGGTAACACCACTTGTGCATATCATTAGTGTAGAGGGAGAGGGGGATTGGCCCGGTATTGAAGGGGTTGCACCCCATATGGCCACCCCCTGACCTCACCAGGAAGGCAAGGGGTTAACTGGACTGCAGTCCAGACCTGTGGTTTATCTTGCTATAACATGAAAATGTATGTTCCCCTGTTATAATGTACCATCATCATACCAGTGTCTGCACCACACACACACTGGGATCCATCCAGGAGGGCAAGGGTTAATAATTGAATAGTGATTATAGCCCTTTGTTTAATATTCTGCCTTTTCAGGCACCATTTTACAGAGTCCCATAGGCCGCCATTGAAGCTCCATTCATTTCAATGGCAGAGAGAGCGGTTTTGGACCTGTTTCCTTCAAAGACCAGCAGGTGGCGTCCGAGAGGAGGAGCGGCGGTTTCCCATTGTAAGTCAATGGGCCCATTGACTTCAATGGAGATTCCTCGACGACGCTCTCCAGGAACGAGTTGACAGTCGTGCAAACCGCAAAACCGTGAAGAGGAAAAAATGTCCTGAAAAGAGCTTTGATCATTGTTAGTTCAAGTTCAAAGACAAGTGGCGTGGGAATCTTAGGTTCTAGGGCACACAGGAATAAAATTATTTTTGCCCCTAGCTCCTAGGCCTCCCCTCACTTGACCACCACCGGTTCCAAGAATCCAGGACCCCCAGAAAGAGTCGTGCTGGCTGAGCGGGTCGCGCCATAGGTTTCAATGGCGGCGGAAGAAGCAGCACGAGAGAACGGCTAAGTCCGAAACCCTGAAAACCATAAGCCCATATCTCCGGTTCTGGAGGGTTCAGAGGGCCGGGATTTGGGGTGCCTGAAGTTACTGTTCCGGCATGACCGCAGATCCATTCCCGACCCTCTCCGACCAACCCAACAGAGTATGGACCACCATAAAGGTTCAATGGCAGCCGTTTCCCCATTGACCGGCTGTGGTGGAGAAGTCCCATAGGCTTCAACGGCGGAGTTTCACCATTGAAAGCCTATGGCGGCGGAGCCCGTTGTTTTCAATGGGGAATGAGTGAAAAACCGAGATTTCTTTTACAGCGGAGAATTTTGTGATAAACTAAGAAACGGTTTATGTGGTATTTGCATATCTCCAGTTCTGAAGGTCGCAGCGGGCTGAAACTTGGGCACTATAGTGGCCCACTTCCGGCATTAATGCCTGGGTAGTTTGGACCTGCTGGACCTAACAGAACCTGTTATTTTAATATGTATGTGTATTATCCATCATACTGTATTTCAAAGCGGGGACAAATGCCCGCGAAGATTCCTACATACTAAGGAATGCAAATGGTCAGGAGAGTGACCTAATGTCTAGGAAGCAGGCCCCTGATCAAAGACTCAGCCACTCTAACTGTTTACATGAGGGCGGAGAAGCGTGAAGCTGGAGTGGTTTGTGGGTGTTATAACTCACACTTACAAACAAAGTGTATCCTGCCAGATACCCCATCTGGTAGACTGCCCGGCGCCCCTGATTTAGGTGTGGGGCTACAGAAATGAGACCCTCTGAGTCCCAGTACACATGGGCCAACTAGCTTGGGGGCATGGGTTAAACTATGTTCCCACGTTAGAGATTGGGTACAGATAATTGTTCTCCAATAGCCTGTACTCAATGTTAAGAATAGGGTTACAAAGATATATAAACTGTTGTTAACCCTACAGTCTTTGTCTTCTGATTACATCTTGATTGATACCTGATTGCTGGAGAATTGCTATCTGATACTTCTTCATTCCAACCCCTAAGTAAGTGTTACCTTCTTGTCTGTTAATTGTACTATCTTGTTGTTTTCACCTATCTAAGGAATAAATATACTTTATTATATCTAAGCCTCGTTCAGTTCAACCCAGTTATTTGGTGTAAATTATATCTTGTCATAAGTTACCGAGACAATTAGCACTAACGTTCGTTATAATAACGCAAGGGCTCGTTATGACAGAAATCAGCACTTAGTTACTGAGCTTTGAAAAGACCCCCCCCCCCCACATGTTACATCATTAACAGACTTCTGAGACTCTCTACCACTACGCATCAATTCCACCGTTCTTTTCCATACAGAAAAAAAACTAAATACAGCCAGGAACTCCCAAACAATAAACTCTAGTTAATACTAAGTAAAGTTACCAACAAACTTGTTTAAAACATGTCACGGGTTGCGACAACACTTGTTTTTTTTTAGTGAGATGCCTTAAATAAAATTGGCTTTTTTTTGTAACTGCAAGCACTTCTCTTATTTGAGTAGTGAGTGCCAGTTAATATATCATTGTTATGACATAGCCATGTGGACTCTTCTGGGTTTTCTAGTGCTACTTTCAACCTTTATCTACAGTACATTAAAGAAGCAATACCAAGCAGGCAATTTTTTGGGTGAATTAATTTAATTTTGAACATAGGATTGAAGCAGGGGGTCTCCAGAGCTAATCCCATTCATTTCAGCTTTGGGGACCCCTTACTTTCGGAGATACCACTTTAGGGGGTTCTAGTAATCTCTCCGCTTGCCTACGAATTCACATTATGGGGACGTTTCAAAGCTCCCGCACCCTGCGGGCCAATAGGAAGCCGTGACATCATCAGGTGCTGCTTCCTATTGCCCCGCGTGACGCAGGACCATTAAACTTTGCAGAGATACCGGCACCCCCTTTGGAGATCTGTATCTCAGGAAGCAGGGGGGGGTCCCCATAGCTGAAATGAATGGGGTTCAGCTCCGGAGACCCCCCCCCCCCGCTTCAATCATATGTATAAAAATAATAAGAAAATAAAAAGACAGCTTGGATTGCTACTTTAAGCGTCTGCTGCATTTTCCAAGAGATTATGACGTGCCATCCTTAACAAACATTGAACCCCTGGCCTCTGAGAACTTGTTTGTGTTTAGGCACAGGAGGTAGAAAAAGCTGTAATTGTCCTCTTCTTTCCTAACAAGTTTAGCAGGGACAGTCAGGCAGTGTTTGTGTAATGCATGGATTTATTTTTGCAAAGTAATATTTCATTTTCCAACTGCCTGGATTACCGTGATTATCCAGGTGATTAAAAAAGCAAAGGGTAGAAGCAGAAGAAGAAAGTATGCGTGCCAGATATAGCTAATGCATAAGGGATTATGAAGCATCAGGTGTTTTGAACTGAAATGTTGCAAGTGGCCACATAATAAGATTCACAGGGCAGGCAGATGAAAAAAAGATTAGTATGAAAGATGTTATGGTATTTACAGGGGGACAGGAGATGTAAGTGTAGCAGAGAATATAGGAATACAGAAAGAATGATAGATACAGTGATATACCACTTCATTTATTAGCACAAATGTTAAAAACAAAAAATATATTGAAATTAAAGATAAAACTTTAAAGCAGCGAAACGTGAAATCTTCTTTTTTTTTAATAAATCAGTTCTGTAGTATTAGGTAACACTTACTGTTTTATTATTATTATTTTTCAACTCTTAATGCCATTTTTTTAATGAGTTTTAAAGCATCCTTCGATTTCTATAGCAGGTGTTAGCCACCGCCCGAGCAGTGCAAGATCTTTGCAACACTTTCCAGTTTGCGTTACTGTGTTGCCAATATTTCCAGCGGTTTGAGCTTTAAACTGTAACAATAGATAATGTTGCCTTAGTAGTAGAAGGAGACATTGTAACTGCCCAGTTACCCTGAAGCAGCCATTATGTTAGTCACACAATCCATGATTTATAACAGGAGCAGCAAACAATTGTCAGTTTAGGTAAGAATGTAGAATGATACATTGTCACATGCTTTACATATACAAAGAAGAAAACAAGGGGGGCTGGAGTGTTGCTGCATTAAAGGACACACATCTGCACCACAAACACCCTTCTAAGGAATAATACAATCAAAGAGCTTGGTGTTTAAAGAGAAGTCAGATCAAAGTTGTTGATTTTATCTTTTGAAAGAGCAATCCAAGCTGGCAATTTTTTTTTAAACGCAGGATTGAAGCAGGGCGTCTTCGGAGCTGAACTGCATTCATTTCAGCTCTGGGGACCCCCTGCTTCCAGAGATACACACGTCAAAAGGGGGTGCTGGTATCTCTCTGCTTTTCAAAGCTCCCGCACCACGCGGGCCAATAGGAAGCCGCACCAGATGACATCACGGCTTCCTATTGGCCTGCAGGACGCGGGAGCTTTGAAAAGCGGCCATTACGTGATCCCTGCGATCGAGTGGCAACCGGCACCCCCTCCAGAGGTAAGTATCTCCGGAAGCAGGTGGTAACGGGGAGGAAATTAATGGGGTTCAGCTCCGGAGACCCCCTACTTCAACCCTATGTTAAAAAAGGTTTTTTAAATCACCCGCTTGGAGTGCCGCATTAAAACAATAGCAGGCGGCACCAGCAACGTCTGACACTGCTACTTACTGTCTCCATCTGTTTATCACGTTCCAATAAAAAATAATAATCTCAAGTTAACTAAAGCAAATGTTGGATACATT
Source organism: Ascaphus truei (assembly GCF_040206685.1). NCBI lineage: Eukaryota > Metazoa > Chordata > Amphibia > Anura > Ascaphidae > Ascaphus > Ascaphus truei. The sequence goes on along the minus strand of NC_134491.1, from coordinate 59,058,165 downwards.
AGACCAGGGCTCCTCAACTCCAATCCCCCCCCCCCCACAACAGGTCAGGTTTTCAGGATATCCCTTCTTCAGCACAGGTGGCTGAATCAGAGGCTGTGATTGAGCCATCTGTGCTGAAGCAGGGACTGATTGACCCACCTGTGCTGAAGCAGGGATATCCTAAAAACCTGACATGTTGGTGTGTGGGTGGGGGGTGAACTTGAGGACTTGTCTTCAGTTATACTACCAGATAATTGATGGTTTAACAAGTATGAAAAAGTGTTCTCCGTCTGGTATATATTCCGTGTCGCAGCCTCCCCATGTAGAATGTTTTACTGTTGTCATATTTTCAAACAATGAAATGTAAATGATGTCTTACTTTGGAGTAACGATGTTTGTTAATGTACAACTTAGTTTATCTGTGGGTATTTCCGCTTCTAGTCCAAACTGACCACATAACCATAACCATTAGATTGTAAGCTCCTTGGGGCAGGGACTTCTTATTCCCATTGTGTTATAATATTGTGTCACGTGTATTGTAAAGCGCTACATACCTGGATGCGCTATATAAATACAGATATACAAACATACATATATATATATATATATAATATATATATATACATATATATATATATATATATATATATATATATATATATATATATATATATATATATATATATATATATATATATATACATAATCAAAAAATAAATAGATGATACCGTTCTGTGGCTAACGAAATGCTTTTATTTGTGCGAGCTTTCGAGATACACTGATCTCTTCTTCCGGCGATGTTACAATGAATGAAGCAAGGATAACTTGAAAACAGTGTCTCTTGGAATGTTATCTGTGCTTCTCCTTCCCCCGGTGTGGATGTGTTTTATGGCTAGAGGTGTCAAAGGGTAACTGAAAGCAAGTGAAGAAAGAGTGTGTATGTGTATCAGTGTGAATAAAAATGAATGGAGAGCCCACAGTATAAACAGTGCTCTACACAAGGTGTGTGTGGAGTGAGAGGGATATAAATGGTGTGGGTGGGTGTGGAAATGTGAGAGTTTGTAGCACAACTAAAAGTGTGTGTGGATACTATGTGGTCCCTATTGGTGTATATGGATGGAAAAATAAGGAGTATTAGTATGTGTGAGAGACAGCTGTGTGTGCATACATATAGCACAGTATGTACAGACATGGCCTTTAGCGCTCATGGGAAGAGAGTTCGCTAGTGTCAGTAATGACTCATAAAATTTCGATCTCTGTTTAGGCCACTGCTAAGTGTCCCGAACAGTTGCATAAATTTGTATTCATGCAACCGTCTCTCTTTCGGGGTTTTAAGATTACCTTTGAGTATGGCAACCCTCAGATCGTTCATCTTATGGCCAGAGTCAGAGAAATGTTCGCCAACAGGACTGTCTCTTGTTCCGCGTGTGATGCTGTGGCGATGCAGGTTCATTCTCTTGTTTAGCCCCTGTCCTGTCTCACCTATGTAGTAGCAGCCCCCTGGGCATTTCATGCACATGATGAGGTACACGACATTGCTGGAGGAACAGGTGAACCCTCCTCTGATTTTGTATTCCCGATTCTTGTGTGGTATTTGTATTGTGTCCGCTGTGTAGAGCATTGCGCAGGTTTTGCATCTTGGGTCCTGGCATGCAAAACCTGCGCAATGCTCTACACAGCGGACACAATACAAATACCACACAAGAATCGGGAATACAAAATCAGAGGAGGGTTCACCTGTTCCTCCAGCAATGTCGTGTACCTCATCATGTGCATGAAATGCCCAGGGGGCTGCTACTACATAGGTGAGACAGGACAGGGGCTAAACAAGAGAATGAACCTGCATCGCCACAGCATCACACGCGGAACAAGAGACAGTCCTGTTGGCGAACATTTCTCTGACTCTGGCCATAAGATGAACGATCTGAGGGTTGCCATACTCAAAGGTAATCTTAAAACCCCGAAAGAGAGACGGTTGCATGAATACAAATTTATGCAACTGTTCGGGACACTTAGCAGTGGCCTAAACAGAGATCGAAATTTTATGAGTCATTATTGACACAAGTGAACTCTCTTCCCATGAGCGCTAAAGGCCATGTCTGTACATACTGTGCTATATGTATGCACACACAGCTGTCTCTCACACATACTAATACTCCTTATTTTTCCATCCATATACACCAATAGGGACCACATAGTATCCACACACACTTTTAGTTGTGCTACAAACTCTCACATTTCCACACCCACCCACACCATTTATATCCCTCTCACTCCACACACACCTTGTGTAGAGCACTGTTTATACTGTGGGCTCTCCATTCATTTTTATTCACACTGATACACATACACACTCTTTCTTCACTTGCTTTCAGTTACCCTTTGACACCTCTAGCCATAAAACACATCCACACCGGGGGAAGGAGAAGCACAGATAACATTCCAAGAGACACTGTTTTCAAGTTATCCTTGCTTCATTCATTGTAACATCGCCGGAAGAAGAGATCAGTGTATCTCGAAAGCTCGCACAAATAAAAGCATTTCGTTAGCCACAGAACGGTATCATCTATTTATTTTTTGATTATTGAAGCTCGGCTAACACGGTACTGATACCTCTACATATATATACATACATATACATATATATGCATACATAATGTAGCACAGTATTTTGTTGGGGAAATTAAATATTGGGCCAAATTTGCCAAGCAGTGCTATTCCATAACACATTGTGGCAGAACAGAAGAACTTGATAGCTACTTGTGCTAACCATTCTTATGTTTTCCACCCTCCGCTGCACAACTTCGTAACCTTATTCCTCTTTACTGAGGAGACTCCCTAGAGAACTACTTTGTCCTGTGACCATCTCAGCAATTCCAGAGCTTGAACTTTACAAGTACCAGGGCCTCTATTTTTTGACTTTCTCATTGGGAAACCCCAACTAGTCCATGTTTTGGGAATAACCAACCAATCACACGTTTGCATGTATGGTAAGTTAACACGTGTGCTTTGTAATTGACTGGTCATCCTGATCTGGCTGGTGTTAACTGAGGAGATGGTTGAGAATCACCGTACTCTAATGCATTGTGATAATTATTATGCTAAAATATACAACTATTCATAGACACATAAAATATGACGGTAGATAATTACTTTACCCACCTAATCGGTCCATGTTCCTCTTTGATGTAAAACCACAGATCCTACTTCATTGTAAGCTGTATTTCATTATTTTAGGACAGCCTTGTGTCTATCCCAATCATGTTTTTAATTATCTTACTGTATTAACCTCCATTAGCCCCAACCACCTCTGCTGAGCGGCTATTCCACAAGTCCACTACCTTTTCCATGTAGAAGTACTTGCTCACATTTTCCTGGAGTGGGCCACCCTCCAGCTGCAGAGAGCACAAACTTTTGTTCAAAGGGTTCGTCCCGGCTTGTGACAATGTGTTTGACCAGCAAGCGCGCGCGTGTGCATGTGCCCGTGAGCGCACGGCACTCAGCTGCTCGGCGAAACAAATGAATTTGATTTTGCCGCTCGCTGGGACGTCACGTGAGTGGTTCGCCCAATGAGGTCTAACCAGCTCCGTGATGTCATAGCCACACCCTCCAACACGCCACCCCATGAACGCAACTAGTTGGACAGGAATCACCCCGGACAACATGAGCGCCTGACGTCACGGCGCTCGAGCGCCAGTGTGATCGGTTGCATCCTGGCCACGGCCTTACACTTCTCTTTCTCTGAAATATGCCTTACTCCTGTGCCTCGTTGAAACTTGTTATATATTTAAACGCATCCATCAGATCCACCCTTTCCTCCAATCTATGCATATTGAGGTCCTTTAGTCTTCTGGCTTACTAAAGCAAACAGGTTTCACCTTTTTAAATTATTTTTATTACAGGATTGAAGTAGGGGGTCTACGGAGATGGACTGTGTTAATTTCAGCTCCATAGACCCCCTGCTTCCCGAGATACCTCCGTGGGGGGTGCCGGTACCTCTACAGTCAAAGAAACTGTGTGCCTAACATAATGGAGGTGTTTAATGGTCCCAATAGGAAGCTGTGATATCATCCTGTGCAGCTTCCTATTGGCCCGTGTGACCGGGACATTTAAACTAAAAGGAGATCCCGGCATCCCTTACAGAGGTAAGTATTTCTGGAAGCAGGGGGTTCCCGGAGCTGAAATGAACACAGTTCAGCTCCAAAGACCCCCTGCTTCAATCCAGTAATATAAAAAAATCAAAGTATAGCAAAAAAAAAAGGTAATTTAATGATATCAGGGATCCCTGATGAAGGTGCATGTGCACCGAAACGTTGGATGCAACTCTGACTCTTTAGTCATTAAATGACTTTTTTTTTGCTATACTTTGCTTTTTCTACTGTTTGGTGTGCTTGGCTCCCTTCTACGTGTTACTTTCCCTTGACTAGGATTTTTTTGCCTTTAGCATCCAACTTTTGCAGGTTTTCTTCATCGTAGACCCTTGCGTTTAGGGGCAGCTTTACCTGATTCTCCCCTCCTAGTCAGTCCACTAATAATTAAAAATAAATAAAAAATTAACCCGTATAGCTGCTTTAAATATGGCCCATTCTATGTTTACGCTGGTCTGAAACAGGCATTGACCCCAATATGACTCCATTCCATTAGCCTATGAACATAACAGCTGCAATGCAGTAGATACACGCTGATTACATTTGTAAAAGTAAAAATCGGTACTTTTTACACTTCTAGATGCAGTTGCTTTTCCTAAATCCCTCGTGCTCCCTGATTTAGCACTGGTGTCAGTATATATTTGTACAGCTGTTTCCAGGAATATTGGGGATTTCAAACTGTTCAGGATACCCGCCTGGTGCAGATTTCAGAAAGTGCCTTTCCTGTCTTGTTTTTTTGGCATTACGATGTTGTGCGTTAAAGCAAACCTGTGTCCTGATTTAATATAGGTGTTAGTTCTGTGATGAGTGCCAGAAGTACGGTTTTATTACCTTAATGGTAATAATCAGAGGAGCTATACACTGCTTAAAGCGTTTTCCTTTCTTTTATATAAAGCTGCTAATGGGATGAATTCTCTGCAGGGAGGCACATCTGAACTTGATGATCTCCTTGATTTATTTCCCCCATTAATAACTGCAGAGTTAAGGTCTAGGGCAGGGGGTAGCCAACTCCAGTCTGCAAGGGCTACCAACAGGTCAGGGTTTTCTGAATATCCCTGCTTCAGCACAGGTGGCTCAATCAGTGGCTCAGTCAAAGACTGAGCCATTGATTGAGCCACCTTTGCTGAAGCAGGGAATGACAGTAAAAGACTGAGCTACTGATTTAGCCCCCTGTGCTGAAGCAGGGACTGATTGAGCCACCTGTGCTGAAGCAGGGACTGATTGGGCCACCTGCGCTGACGCAGGGAAATACAGAAAACCTGGCCTGTTGATAGCTATTGAGGACTAGAGTTGGCTACCCCTGGTGTAGGGTAACAATATGCAGAACATGTTCGCAGAATATCCCAACACACACTGTTGCTACAGCCAAAAAATGCTAGCAATGCATTTCACAGCACACCTTTTTAACACACGTTTGTAAAAGCCTATAATATTGCAAAGAAGCTTGTTTTATCGGCCCCCTGGCCTACAGTTGGAACTAATTGAAAACGTGTTGAGTGTGGAAACCCAGAGCAGTTTAAGGTAGGTGAACTCATGCATTCCGCAATTTTTATGTTGTATTTATTTTAGACAAGCCACAGTGAAAAATAGCCCTTTTTTCAATTGATCAGTGTCATCTGTAGGGTATTCAGAGGCCAACTCCCTAAAATGAGTTGGCAGACTACCTGGTGGATGTAATGCATGAGCAAAGGAAAACGCTGGTGTTGAAGCAGCAGAACAGGCTGCATTGTGTTTCAATTTACATTTTTATTCTTTATAACAGGATTGAAGCAGTGGAGACTCCTGAGCTGAACTGTGTTAATATTAGATCCGGGGACCCCCTGCTTCCAGAGATACCTACCTCCATAGCTGTGCCAATATCTGCAGTCAGGGAACTGTGGTGCCTATGCAGAGAGGTCCGAGAGCGAAGTAATCTCCATGATGTCGCCAAAAGTGGGTATAGGTATGCAGAAAGGTGCGCAAATGTGGCGAGATGGGTATGACATCGGCGTGTTTTTTTGGCGGATATAAAAAAGCGGATAATTGTTGGCGAGAAGGTGAAACTCGCATCTGTTCGCCATGTCGAAGGAAACGTGGTATTTCAGGAACAACGTTTACAGATTCTCGCCATTACGGCACACCAGAATGGCGAATGTATCAGCAAAAGTAAACGCCAGAAAAAAACGGCAGATTTATAAATCTATGTCAACAAGGTAATCGGACTTATGTGCATACGGCTAACTAAAACGTGCCAAAATTGGCGATTTTATTACCACGGCGAATTTACGGACCGCAACTCTCTGCATAGGCCCCTGTGTGCCTAACATAATGACGGCTATAAATGTCCCGCATCACGCCGGCCAATAGGAAGCCGTGACATCACCCGTCGCGGCTTCCTATTGGCCAGCGTAACCGGGACATTTAAACTACACGTGAATACTGGCACCCCCTACGGAGGTAAGTATCTCTGGAATCAAGGGTCTCCAGAGATTAAATGAACACAGTTCTGCTCCAGAGACCCCCTGCTTCAATCCTGTAATAAAAAATAAAAAAATAATTTAAAATGCAATGCTTTAACATGTTTATAAAACTGGACCAGAAATATTATTTCTAAAATAGCAATCCAGTTAGTCAAAGTGATGTGCGTGTGCAAATGAATTTGAGCCTTCATGGAAGCTAACAATTCAAATAGTTTCGATTGCTGCGGGATCTGGTTTGTAAAGGAAGGATGAAAAAAACGTCAAGGCTAAACTGAATCTCACTTTACATTTTTAATCTTATGAGAAACACGGGTAGAACCCACTAAATGATCAGTCAGGAGAACAGGAGTGGCCACCTCCAGTCCTCTAGGGCCACCAATAGGCCAGGTTTTCACGATATCCCTGCTGCAGCGCCGGTTGCTCAATCAGTGACTCAGATGTTGATTGAGCCTCCTGTGCTGATGCGGGAGAGGGAGCAGCTCAGTGAGTAAAGACACTGACTGGCAGTGAGAGTTTGGGAGCCTGGTTCAATTCCCGGTGTCGGCTCCTTGTGACCTTGGGCAAGTCACTTTGGGGCCTATGCAGAGAGCAGCGAATTTTAAAATTGGCGAATTTATTAAAAAGTAGCTTTTTTGGAGAGTTTTATTCTCCATATGCAGAAAAGTGCGAATTCTGCTATGTTTAACATGGATGCGTGTGGCGAGTTTAAATTGGCGAGATGCGCGCTTCAGAAACGTGTAAAAACAAATTTGCGCCTTTTTTTTCCCTTTGCAATGGCCGCGAGCGGCAGCTTCTTGCCAGTTTTTTCTGGCGAGGCAAAAAGGAGACAATCGCGCCATTTTATTGGCGCGAACAGCCGCTAGATGCCGTTCGCGCCTCTCTGCATACGGATATTTTTAAAACTGACGAGATTGAGGTTCTCGCCAGCCGCGAGGCGAGTTTTACAAAGAGAAAAGAAAAATTGGCGCGTTTTTCGGAACTCGCCATTTTCTGCTGCTTTCTGCGCGATTTTCTCCAAAAAATGGCGAATTTCGAAATAGCGCTGCTCTCTGCATAGGCCCCTTTATCTCTCTGTGCCTCAGGCACCAAAATCATGGATTGTAAGCTCCTTGGGGCAGGGACTTGTGCCTGCAAAATGTCTCTGTAAAGTGCTGCGTACAACTAGCAGCAATATACAAGAACATGCAATTATTATTATTATGCCGAGATATCCTGAAAACCTGACCTGTTGATGGCCCTTGAGGACTGGAGTTGAGAACCCCTTGCAGTTGAAGGAATTAAAGCAGTGTGATCCAGTTTCAAGTGTAACCATGAATCCTGCTTTGGATCATTTGCAATGTTTTGTATTGTTTACTAAACAGATAAACGCACTAACATCTGCACATAAACAGGCCACATTGCACAACATAACTGCCACGCTGCCCTTTTGTTATTTACTGTCCCATCTTTTAGCACTTGCAACACATGGAATAATTTTGTTTTCGCGTTTGATACATGCAACGCCAGATTCCTAAGTATAACAAGCTCGATTCCAGGTCACCGAGACCCTCCCAGCCACTTATTTGCTATAAAAACAGTTGGAAATGATGTCAAGAGTTGTAATAAATGGTATGTTCCATTGTGTTATGTGAATCAAGTATTTCCTCTTATTGCCCCAAACAAACACGACACCTACTATTTGCAAAAAAGGGAGCGAAGTTCTTCATATGATCAAAAATATATATTTTTTTCCAGTGAATATTTACATATATTTCTCTTACTGCAAGGGTGTGCAAACTGGGGGGGGGGGGGGGGGTTGGGCGGCGTAGCACTTATAGAGGCTCTTCCCTAAAGCATTTAAATTAAATGCCGGGGGAGCGTGCGTGAGGCCTCTGTAACTCACTCACCTAGTCCAGGGCGGCTTCTGGCAACGCATCGCCATGGCAACGTGGCGGCAAATGATGCTGCTACATCATGACTTCGTGATATCAGAAGACGCTGGGGAACAGGTAAGGGGGGCCGCACCCCTGACACTGTATCAAACACTGGCCCATATGCACTAAGCTCAGTTAATTCAGGGAACATAATGTTACCTAAAACAGGAACAGGCGTATGTTCCCTGAATTAACATAGTAATACAATGTTAAATGCAAAAACAGCATCTGTACTGCATCTCATTAGAATAGGTTTAACATCACGTTATTGTAGGTGTGAGTCTTGGCCTTACTTCTATGCAGACACTGAAATAGGGCATTAGCTCAAGTCCTGAAAAGAGAAATCATGAGTGCACGTGGTCTTCGCCGCACTTATACACGTAGATACTTTAGTTTCTCATGGTTTTTGTATTTATTGCAGATCATCCTGGCAGCGCAGCACAATGTGTCGAGGGGCACGGAACCTTCATCAGGTCAACATAAATCCTATAAATCAACCTGATGAAGGGGCTGTGTCCCACAAAACGTTGTGCTCGGCTGTCCCGACAACCGGCAACAAATAAAAAAACTAATCAGGAAAAAACGAAGCAGTATCTAGGTGCATTAGGAGGCCACATATACTCATATTGTTATACAGTAAAGCAGCTTTGGGATTTCCTGCTTATACTCCAGCTGGCACCACACACTTAAAACAGAAGGAAAGGATCGATAAATAAGCGAGTTCAAAAAAGTCTTATCTTCTTCACATCAAGTGAAGACAGAGAGGAGAGGGAAATAGTGCCTAACTGGGGCTGTACCCCAACACGAGACAGCAGAAGCCTATTACAGGGTCTATATGTAATAACAAAGGAGGGAAAGGGAGGAGGGGGTATGCTACCTTTTAATGGACCAACAAGTAGTTGATATGTAACAAGCTTTCCAACCTCTCAGGGTCCTTCATGGGGTATGGCAGAAATACAGAAAGAAAATATTATATGCAGTGTTTGTAAGAGGGATCTTTGGTTACAATGGATGTGGAGAGCAAGTGGGAAATAAGATAGAAGGTAGAAACAGGTCGCCTGGAGCGTAAATTAGCAGCGGAGACAAAAAAGTCTGGGTCTGTATGGGAGTAACGCCAAGCTTCACTATGACTTAAATAACATAACGTCCATTATAGTTACCACTATCCTCTTTACAGAAGAGAGTACAGCGTTAATGTTAAATGATGTTGACGTCAACAGAGTTTAGTGCATCGAGGCCAAAGATCACTGAGGGCATTGCCCACCTCTGGATGTGACCTCGATGCATTGTATGTAAACATGCTGCATTAGAAGGTCATCTTATCATGATACATTGTACATGTTGCTTTTAAAGTTATTCTAATGACAAACTCCAACTTTTGGGATGCAGAATTCACTACGGCCCAGATGCCCCAACACGCACCATTAAATCAGGGCAAAACGCCGTTACATTACCCAAAACAGGAACGGATACTATTTCCCCACAGTTAACGCCTTATTCAGTGAAATAATTATATGCAAATGTATAAGGCCATCATTGAGCTCATGGTAGGGAGTTAAAGGAGGGAGAGAGATTTACAAAGCTACACATAGATGATAGGTTAGGTTAGGTGGGATACCTGTGAGCACCTGAAATACTTGGGAAATGCGAGAACTTAAACGTGTAAAATACATATAATATAATTTAGGTTTATTGGTGCATTGTTTGGAATAACAGCAATTAAAAACACCATAAATGTAAATGCAGGTTTACATCATGTATTTTGCTCACTGAATACTTAACCTCACCTTAAGTAAGCTAACGGAGTGAATCAGGACCTATGCACTGAGCCATCGGTCATCCTGCCGTAGCTTTCACTATGGTAAGCAGGGCTACTATTTATAGTTTTATGATAACATATCCCCCAAAATAATCCATCTTGTCAAGTCCATCTTTTAGGGGGAAATGTTGGAGCTGGACTTGCTGCAAACATCTGGAGAAGGTTCATTACTTGAAATTGTGAGCCTTGCTGTTAATGCACCCCACGAGGAAGGGGCTGACAGGCTGCATATTTCTGCAAACTGTTCCCAGAAAGAACCAATTTCCTGACTTCCATGTGGTGTCAATAAAGTAAGGCATGAGATGGAGCAGTACTTATGAAATATTGAATCTGCTTACAGAACCAGCTATAGGAAAATTCAGACCACCTGTGAGCATGAGGCTTGCCCTTGGTATTCAAACTTAGGCACACGCATGGCACATGTGAATGGTAGGCTCTGATCTCTGTATTTTGACTTCTTACATCTAATTAAACAGAAAGTAAACCAGGATAGAAAACAAATAATTGGCGCTGATACCAAGTTCCGATTTTGCGTCCTCTTTATTATCAGGCTGTGAAAGTGCAGAGAAATCAAGTGTAATTGGAACACGTGATTTTTTTATTATTCTAAGGAATTCAGGGTCTATTGTCATAATTTTAACACACATACCTGTGCTATTATGAATGAAACAGGAGTCAGGGCATAACCCATGCTAAGCCCTTTGCATAGAGTGATTTAACCCAAATTCAACCTCCAGCCCTATGGACTTATTTTTTTTGTTTGGCTTTTTTATTTCTACGGTTTATTTATATAATTTTAGGAAGATTTATCACTCGGATAATTTTTTTTGTTCCTTTCTCAGTTCTTAATGATGTATGCTTATTTTCCGCTATTGATGTTATCAGTCTGTACCCCCTACACCCCTTATTTTCTTTTCTGTTACCTCTTGCTCGTTTTTTTTTTTTTTTTTGAAAAGACAAAAAAAAAAAGAAATAAAAGCAGAGAACAAAATAAAAAGAATAGTGATTAAAAGTGACGTGTGGAATCTAGCATCCACCAACAACTTTAATTAAAGAAGGTGTCAAAATGCCATAGCGTCCGTGCACTGCAGGGTTCGAGCTCCCCCTTTTCTGTTTTAAATCTCCCGCGTCATGTCGGCCAATGACATCACGGCTTCCTATTGGCCCACAAGGTGCAAGAGCTTTGAAAAGCGGCCCGTACGTGATACTTGCTAGCGAGCCAGAGTGGCTACCTGCACCCAATACAGAGGTAAGAATCTCCGGAAGCAGGGGGCCCCCAGAGCTGAAAATAATGGGGGTCAGCTCTGGAGACCCCCCTGCTTCAATCCTATGTTTATAAAAAAAAAATGTAATCGTCCACTTGGATTTCTCCTTTAATGTTGGCAGTAGCTATTTTATTCAGCTGAAAATGCAACAAACTTAACCCTTTCACAGCCAGAGAAACAAGTGATGTATAGCAGGTCCTTTTACCAGCAAAAAGGGTTAAAATAACTAGTATCTTACAATTGGGTAGGCAGCTTTTATAAATTGACACCAAACCAAAGTGCTCACAAATCTACATAGGATAGAGGACGAATTTAAGAGAGTTAATTACTCTATAAGTCATTTGCATAGTGCTTGTTAAACAGACACCTTTATGGGGTGTTCTATATTATAATAATAACTGTGTTTCATATAGCACTTTTCTCACAATGGGATTCAAAGCGCTTCACAGTTACAGTGTAGTGCACAATACACAGGAATATTAACAGACACTGTCCCTGCCCACATGAGCTTACAATCTATGATTTTGGTGCCTGAGGCACAGGGAGATAAAGTGACTTGCCCAAGGTCACAAGGAGCCGACACCGGGAATTGAACCAGGTTCCGCTGATTCAAACTCTGTGTTCATTGTTGACAGTTAGTTTCTTTATTCCGCTGATTCAAACTCTGTGTTCATTGTTGACAGTTAGTTTCTTTACTCCCTGAGCCACTCCTTCAGCTCAAATAAATGCAAATATAAATGCAAATATATTTAGAGAAAAATGTCATTTTCTCCAGGCTGAAACTTTGATGTCGTTCTGCACTTCTCTTTTCTTTATTAACAATAAAGTATGGCTTTAAGAAGAAGGGAAAAAAATCCCCTCCTACTTTTATCGGGACATCCCAATTATTTGTTTTCCTGGTAAGATATTTGATAAATGTTTTTCATAGCTGCAGATACAGTAGACCTTGAAACTGATGGCAGAAAAGGACCATTTGGACCATGTATTCTGCCAAGACCATACGTGGTGGCAGCTCCTATGCACTATTTCTCTAAAGGTACAACAGTCATAGGGGCTTATTCTGTAAGCCCCATTCAAGTCAATGGGGCTTTCCGTGCAGATCGCTCGGTACAGCGCTAACGGAGTTTACAGAATAAGCCCCATAGATTAAGTTGGCCAATTTGGCGTCCGGATTTGGCCGCCAATGGTCCCTTCGCCGCAGCCTCTTCACCGCTGGACACGCAGCCACCGGCTGTTTCACCAATAAGGTCTGTTAACGTAAGGGGATTTAGTGGTTAGGGTAGAGGATTAAGGATAGGGGATTTAGGGTAAGGGTTTAGGTCTAAATGGGTAGTGAATTAGGGTAAGGGGTTTTAGGTTAAGGAATTGGGATAAGGGATAGCGTATTAGGGGTTTTTTTTAGGGTAAAGGGTTAGGTTAGGGGCTTACCTTGGCGGATAAATGTCCCTGCGGCGAGGTGAGTTGCCGCTAAACGCCAGTCACGGCAAAATGGCCGCATTCAAATATCATATATCGTTGTGGAAAGCCGGGCGTTTCTCTTGTTGAGATGGGATATTATTATGTTGTGGTGGGAGGAAGAGTGCCCTAATGCAGGGGTGCTCAACTCCTGTCCTCAAGCCCCCCCCCCCCCCAACCCCAACAGATCAGGTCTTCAGTCTCTGCTTCAGCACAGGTGGCTCAATCAGTCCCTGCTTCAGCACAGGTGGCTCAATCAATCCCTGCTTCAGCACAGGTGGCTCAATCAGAGGTTCAGTCTTCAACTGAGCCTCTGATTGAGCCACCTGTGCTGAAGCTGGGATATCCTGAAAACCTGACCTGTTGGGGGGGCTTGAGGAATGGAGTTGAGCGCCCCTGATCTAATAGTAAGAGTGCAGTCCTTGAACAGCAAGCATTGTCATTATAGGGGTGGGGTATAATGTACAGATACAACTGGGGGGTTTCTATTTTGGGATGGAGTTCATTCTTGCACCATTAAAAAACATGTGGTTACCAAAATTAGAACCTTCAATATATCAAGGATAAAATCATAGACTTTAAGTGATACACAAAGCATTTAGGCCAAAAGTTCTTAACTGCTGTTAACCCTTAATAAACCTTAAGTCCCTACTAAACTAAATGGCACTTACAGTCTGCAATGATTTAGCACCGTTTAGAAATTGAGCCTTAATTTCCCTTTGATAACAAACTGTTAATTTTTTTTACTCAAAACACGTGTTTTCTGTGCTTCTTTGACTATATTATAATTACCCTAAAGTTGCATCATTTTTGTAATGGTATGTTAAAAAATATAGAGGGCCGTATTTACTAAACGTTGCTAAGTCTTCATGCACAGCACCTTCTGTCCCATTCAGAATAAGAATCCTTTAGACACGGGTAGTAATGTGAAATCAGTACAACATTCTCTAAGAAAATATAACATTACATGGAACATGAAACTAAAACAATAATAATCCTCACTCAGTGACTGAGATGAATTGAGTGACGGGAATCATGAAACACAGATAATTATATGCAGTTATAGAATTTTTGGGTACAGAATGATCGTTACCATATGTACTCAATAAGTACACATATATATTATAAACAAGAAGCCCTTGAAACTTGTGCTCAGAACTTGTTCATAGTGTACCCAGCGCAAATTCATTTCCAACGCGATGACAAGTTAAAAACACTGTTTTGCTGTCTTTTCAAAAGAATGCGGTGTGCAAATGAAATCTCCAAACAAAAATGAAATCACAAAAGAAACATGTTAAGAGATACCATCTGTTTTTCTTTGGGGGGAAAACATACACACTATATATAAATTAGGCCAAAAGTACCCAATAACCTGAACAGAACTTTAACGGCTTAAAAACCCGAGTGTTCCGCGGTTAGATAGTATTGTGGCAACGATGAGGTTCAAGTATTAATTTTAAAAGGTTGTGTTAATTGTATTGGACAAGAGTGAACTACTGGCAGTTATAATTTTAATAGGTTTTAAAAAGCCTTTCAAATGTTTCTCATGACTTTCTTAGAATTTCATTTGTTTTGAGTTACAATGAGCACTTTAAAGAGGCAATCAACGTTCTTTCAAACAGGATTGAAGCAGGGGGTATATGGTGCTGAACCCTGGGGACCTCCTACTTCCGTAGCGGGCGCCGGTAGCTGCTCTGGGTGGGGCTTTAAAGTTTAAAGCTCCCGCGTCGCGTTGGCCAATAGGAAGCCGAACCTGATGATGTCACAGCTTCCTAATGGCCTGCAGGGCGCTGAAGTTTCAAAATGCCACCATAATGTGAACCCTGGTAGCTGAGCGGAGCGGCTACCAGCACCGCATACGTAAGTAGCTCCGAAAGCAGAGAGCTGAAAAGAATGGGGTTCAGTTCCAGGGAACCCCTGCGTCAATCACGTTTTTTGTTTTTGTTTTTTTTAAACGGTTACAAAATAAATAAAAGCGATTGTATAGCCGCTTTAAAAAGTGGGTTTGCTGTTCATCTTGTTTGCCTCGTGAATAAGTAATCAGACTTATGGATGTTCACTCAAAGGACCTACTCATTGAACTGCGAGAATGGCGTCCATTTTCACATGGCAATAAACCTCAACATATTCATTGCCCGGGTCTTGCATGCCCGAACGAATCCGAAAAAAGCATTTTAGATCCCAATTTGTTTCATTATAATATTTTAGAACATAATGCCTAGGATAAGGACACCCAGCTATTGTTTTGTATTAACAACATTTTATTAACATATTTGCAGGGTAATTGGGGGAAGGTACAGAAAAGAAAAAGGGACGGGGGTACATCTACACATTGGGGGAGATCACAGGGGGAGGGGAGGGAGTGAGGGTGGCATAGCATTAAACCAGGGGTAGCCAACTCTAGTCCTCAAGTGCTACCAGCAGGTGAAATTTTCAGGATATCCCAGCTTCTGCACAGGTGGCTCAATCAGTCCCTGCTTCAGCACAGGTGGCTCAGTCAAAGACTGAGCCACTGATGGAGCCACCTGTGCTGAAGCAGGGACTGATTGAGCCCCCTGTGCTGAAGCTGGGATATCCTTAAAACCTGACCTGTTGGGTGGTCTTGAGGATTGATGCTGAGCACCCTTGCAGTACATATACACTGGTAGGGTGCCTTAACAGGTGCTTTTAACCTTTAGAGCTTCTGCAAATCATATGTTAAAAAAAAAAAGGATTTTAATCCATTTACTCGCGAGTTCAGTAATAACTGTGTACTTTAGGATTTGGTTGGCGTTAAAAGAAATTCCGGCATCCACTGTTCGCAAACCCCAAACAACACATGCCAAAGCCCCTGATATATACCAGATGCCAGAGAATCTGATTTAGCCAATTGGGCCTTTAAGTAGAAATATATGAGAGATCTAAATCCCCTGTCACTGCTTAACCCTTTAATTTCTAAACGGGTATACCTCAGCAGTGGTGGCAGCAGATGCATGATTACGTTATATTGTCTTGTACTGATGTCATTTGCCTTGAGGTGCTGTTTAAAATCCGATACAGCCTGTTGGCTTGTGCTAAAGGTTCACTTCAGAATGTATGAGGCAGGCCCCGTGGCCATCTATCAGTCAGGATCCCCCAACCACTGCCTCAGACTTTCCGCGTCTTCCCTACAGAGTGACTCGCAGGGGCTGCTGCTTGAAATTGGACACGTACTTGGTGAATCTCCAACTTCAAATGACTCTCTGTGGGAGAAGAAGAAGAAACGGGTCACATGGTTGCCATACCTTGTTCACAGAAAGATGATTCCCGTGATGGATGATTACCATGACAGCTTCCTTTGCACACCACTGATGTTCAAGTATATAATAGCATTGTAAAAAAAAAAAAAAAAAGAAGTCTGGTAGCCATTTTGTTGACACAAAGCATGAAAGTATTTTAAGGACATCAATCAAGAGTGCAAATGCCAAAAGCTTGTCAAAACATCAACCATAAGCAATGGTCTCTGTGGTTTCGCTCTTTGATTAAAGAGCTAGGCCCTACACTCACCAGGATTAGATACTCTTAAGGTTTTACAAAAGGATAAAAAGGATACTGTTATCACCTGACTCCAACAGGATTTGGCTTCATTATGGGGCCTACTGAATGCGCCGCTGTTTGATGTTTTATTTTCTATGTTTGCACGGTTCTAATGGGGGCTTTAATCCGATGTTTAACAACAGATTTCTCTGTCCGTCAATCGGCAGCGGCTTGAATGAAAGCAGTCGCTGACCCACGCTGATTCCCAGTCAGGACGGACATTCTGCCATTTTAGTTAAGCTGCAGATGAGTGCTGACAGCTCCATTTTGTGAGGGTGAGCGTTGGGGTGCTTTGATTTTCTAATGACTCACTTGGGCCAGAAATGTGATTTGTCAAAATAAACAAACAATAGAACAATGCTTTAATGGTACATAAACGTCGCTAATGAATGTGATGCACCACACGTGTGTATGTCCACTTTGTCAGGATGGAAACAAAAATGCCAAACAAGTGCCTGTGCTTGTATTTTCTCGAGCTGATCACATTAGTCTATTGATATAAAGTAATATACAATCATCTTTAAAAATGGTCATCTTTGCAAATGTAACTAACAGTTACCAGGAGTTTTTTCACTCACGTGTGACTATTGGCACTGTGCTCATTTTTATAAATAAGTAAAAGGATATATAACAAGAGCGCTCAACTCCAGTCCTGAAGCCCCCCCAACAGGTTAGGTTTTCAGGATATTCCCGCTTCAGCACAGGTGGTGCAATCAGTCCCTGCTTCAGCACTGGTGGCTCAATCAGTCCCTGCTTCAGCACAGGTGGCTCAATCAGTCCCTGCTTCAGCACAAGATGGCTCAATCAGAGGCTCAGTCTTTGTCTAAGCCTCTGATTGTGCCACCTGTGCTGAAGCTGGGATATTCTGAAAATCTGATCTGTTGGGGGTCTTGAGGACTGGAGTTGAGCACCCCTGATCTATAGCACCCCTATAAAAAAATTGTATTTAACCATAAAGATGTATATGTAAAAAATATAAAAAAAACACCTTAAAGTCACACAGCTACATTTTTGTTCAGTTAATTGATCCAGGAGCTCTGATGCTGCAGGATGGTCACAATGTTACTTCCAAGAATGCAAAAAGAGTGCACTAAAATCTATAACATCCCCATAAATGTTTTCATAAATACTTTTTTGAATGTGTCTTGTGATATATAGGCAATCTATTTAATGCTGCAGAATAGTTTATATCAGTGTTTTTCAACAGAGGAACCATTGTGATCCCGGGCGTCCCTAAACGATTCCCTAAAAGTTCCAGGTCATTGTAAAATGGTACCAAATAAAGAAGAATTTGCAATGCATCTGATCTCAGACGCGCTATTAGAGAGGGTTGGGGTTCCTTACAATGCATCTGATCTCAGACGCGCTATTAGAGAGGGTTGGGGTTCCTTACAATGCATCTGATCTCAGACGCGCTATTAGAGAGGGTTGGGGTTCCTTACAATGCATCTGATCTCAGACGCGCTATTAGAGAGGGTCGGGGTTCCTTACAATGCATCTGATCTCAGACGCGCTATTAGAGAGGGTTGGGGTTCCTTACAATGTATCTGATCTCAGACGCGCTATTAGAGAGGGTTGGGGTTCCTTACAATGCATCTGATCTCAGATGTGCTATTAGAGAGGGTTGGGGTTCCTTACAATGCATCTGATCTCAGACGCACCATTAGAGAAGGTTGGGTGTTCTACAGATTTTCACAATTTAATTATAGGGTTCCTTAACCAAAAAAAGGTTGAAAACCACTTGTTTAAACCCGTATAGTGCCCATACAACATAACTTGTACAACATAGGAACTTTCTAATTGTTCAGACAGACCACGCTAAAGAAAGCGTCAGGCTTTTCGAAATGGAACCCTCGATTTCTTTTTTCGACATCCGAGGCTTGGCGCCATCATGTGATTGCTCCTGGAGTGATCACATGAAGCAGAAGTGCTGTAGTTCCAGCCGAATTGTGGGGTCACCGGACCCCCAGCACTGTATAGATAAAATATGTAAGACTCCAAGATTTGTAAATATGTGGGAGCGATTACAAAGCTCCAGTGTGGTTTTAAGCACACACATCATGGCACATCATTTCTGGAAGTAGTGGAAGGTTGTTCTAAAATGTAGATAGTTCTCCCTCGAGAAGTCTCTGGAAGACATTTCTCAGAAGGCAAAAGAAAAGGAACACAATAGTGTATATATATATATATATTTAGTAATGGACACATTGTGTGTCCATTTGCATGTCAATTCCCAGAATCCCTTGCTGCAGTGGAAGCATTGTATGCTAGGTGACAATGGTGAAAGGCAGGGTTGCAGACATGTGAATGTGCTCACAAGTGATATATATATATATATATATATATATATATATATATATATATATATATACAAATATAGCTGTATGCTCATCTGCATGTCTTAGGCAGGTCTGCAACCCCGCCTTTCCCCATTATCACCCAGCATACAGCACTTCCACTGCAGCAAGGGATTTTGGGAAATGACATGCAAATGAGCACACAGTGTCACTTTTTGCCTCAATAACCATTTTTAAGATGGTTCCCTATAGGTGATAATGGGGAAAGGCGGGGTTGCAGACCTGCCTAAGACATGCAGATGAGCATACAGCTATATTTGCATATTTGCTTTCCTGTGGAGGGTTTTTGTCACTTTTTTTACTCACCATAACTTAACTCAGTATTATGGTTTAGCCTATCCCATAGCCTCTCTTGCATTCCCAGTAAAATCAACCCCACACTGATGAGACCCATCAAGGTCGAAACAGCTGTCTGTGGGTGGTTTTCTGGGTATGCACCTTAACCCTGGCTGTGCTCAAAGCTGTGACCATGCAGCAAGCTTAAGCCTATAGGGAACCATGTTAAAAATGGTTATTGAGGCAAAAAGTGACACTGTGTGCTCATTTGCATGTCATTTCCCAGAATCCCTTGCTGCAGTGGAAGTGCTGTATGCTGGGTGATAATGGGGAAAGGCGGGGTTGCAGACCTGCCTAAGACATGCAGATGAGCATACAGCTATATTTGCATATTTGCTTTCCTGTGGAGGGTTTTTGTCACTTTTTTTACTCACCATAACTTAACTCAGTATTATGGTTTAGCCTATCCCATAGCCTCTCTTGCATTCCCAGTAAAATCAACCCCACACTGATGAGACCCATCAAGGTCGAAACAGCTGTCTGTGGGTGGTTTTCTGGGTATGCACCTTAACCCTGGCTGTGCTCAAAGCTGTGACCATGCAGCAAGCTTAAGCCTATAGGGAACCATGTTAAAAATGGTTATTGAGGCAAAAAGTGACACTGTGTGCTCATTTGCATGTCATTTCCCAGAATCCCTTGCTGCAGTGGAAGTGCTGTATGCTGGGTGATAATGGGGAAAGGCGGGGTTGCAGACCTGCCTAAGACATGCAGATGAGCATACAGCTATATTTGCATATTTGCTTTCCTGTGGAGGGTTTTTGTCACTTTTTTTACTCACCATAACTTAACTCAGTATTATGGTTTATATATATATATATATATATATATATATATATATATATATATATATATATATATATATATATAAAAACAAAAATTGTAGCGCCACAGTATTAATAGTGAAAAATTAAAATACTGACTAAAGTGTTAATAGAATATAGTGAACTTAAGTGTAAAAATGCAAAGTGTAATTACTTATAAACAACATATGAATTATTAATAAAAATGTATCACACAAAACTTCACAACATATACATAAAATATGTGAAAAGTGCAAAAAACGTAAAGGAAAAGAGTCCAACCAGTCCTTTTTAAATCAGTCCATAAAACATGTGGATAATTGATGCTGGTGTGGGGGGTCTTCGGTTGCTCTCAATAAGGATGAACCACATCCAAGATTACCTAAAAAAGAAAAAGAAGAGAGAGCGCACGCCCCATAGCATAATACTGTTGATTTAATAATAAAAAAGGAAGGGAGAGGAGGGGGGAAAGAATAACACTCACAAGAGTATAAATCAATTAAAACATTGTGTGAATAATTCACCACCATACGGTTCTGTATTGTAAACGTCCACAGTTCTTGGCTCCCTCAGGGCTGTATGGAGATGATATTATTCACAGGAGGACCGTGGTGTAATTCGCAGAGAGAATTCAGTCCATGTGTGTCAGAAAAACGCCTCCTTCACTTCAATGGCTGCCGGATCAATCATGCGCTCCAAAGCTGCCTCGTGCGCATGCGCAGCGACGTGATGACTTAATTGCGCAAATTGGATTCCCTGACGCGTTTCGTCACCAGAGGGCGACTTTTTCAAAGGGCTGATACTGAATGGACAAAATTCCTGGTATTTAAAGCCGATTGGTTGCTAAGCAACCCGTGTAGGATAAAAACATCACCTTGAGAAAGGTCCCGTGTGGAGGACCGAAACGTTGGTTTATATATATATAAATACAGGCATACCCCGCATTAACGTACGCAATGGGACCGGAGCATGTATGTAACTATGTAACACAGGCATACCTCGCATTAACGTACGCAATGGGACCGGAGCATGTATGTAACTATGTAACACAGGCGTACCCCGCATTAACGTACGCAATGGGACCGGAGCATGTATGTAACTATGTAACACAGGCATACCTCGCATTAACGTACGCAATGGGACCGGAGCATGTATTTAACTATGTAACACAGGCATACCCCGCATTAACGTACGCAATGGGACCGGAGCATGTATGTAACTATGTAACACAGGCATACCTCGCATTAACGTACGCAATGGGACCGGAGCATGTATGTAACTATGTAACACAGGCATACCTCGCATTAACGTACGCAATGGGACCGGAGCATGTATGTAACTATGTAACACAGGCATACCTCGCATTAACGTACGCAATGGGACCGGAGCATTTATGTAACTATGTAACACAGGCATACCCCGCATTAACGGACGCAATGGGACCGGAGCATGTATGTAACTATGTAACACAGGCATACCCCGCATTAACGTATGCAATGGGACCGGAGCATGTATGTAACTATGTAACACAGGCATACCCCGCATTAACGTACGCAATGGGACCGGAGCATGTATGTAAAGTGAAAATGTACTTAAAGTGAAGCACTACCTTTTTCCCACTTATCAATGCATGTCCTGTACTGTAATCGTCATATACGTGCATAACTGATGTAAATAACGCATGTGTAACAGGCTCTATAGTCTCCCCGCTTGCACACAGCTTCAGTACAGGCAGGGAGCCGGTATTGCTGTTCAGGACGTGCTGACAGGCGCATGCGTAAGCTGCCGTTTTCCTATTGAGCGATATGTACTTACTCGTGAGTGTACTTAAAGTGCGTGTCCTTAAACCGGGGTATGCCTGTATATATATATATATAACTAGCTGATATACCCAGCGTTGCCCGGGCGTGGAAGGGCAGGGGGCATGGAGTGGAAGGGCGGGGGGGGGAGGGGAGTGGAAGGGCGGGGGGGAGGTGCGTGGAAGGGCGGGGGGGCCAAGGGGCGTCGAAGGGTGGGGAGGGCAAAGGGCAGGGGGGCAAAGGGCAGGGAGGGGCGGAGTGGGCAAAGGGCAGGGAGGGGCAAAGGTCAGGGAGGGGAGGGGCGGATCAAAGAGCAGGGAGGGGCAAAGGGCTGGGGGGGCAGGGGGCAAAGGGCTTAGGGGGGCAGGGGGCAAAGGTCTGGGGGGGCAGGTGGAGGGTGGCAGGGGACAAAGGGCAGGGGGAGGGAGGGCAGGGGACAAAGGGCAGGAGGGCAGGGGGCAAAAGGCAGGGGGAGGGAGGGCAGGGGGCAAAGGGCAGGGGGAGGGAGGGCAGGGGGCAAAGGGCAGGGGGAGGGATGGCAGGAGGCAAAGGGCAGGGGGCAAAGGGCAGGGGGAGGGAGGGCAGGAGGCAAAGGGCAGGGGGAGGGGGGGCAGGGGGCAAAGAGCAGGGGGGGCAAAGGGCAGGGGGCAAAGGGCTGGGGGGGCAGGGGGAGGAGGGGCAGGTGGAGAGTGGCAGGGGACAAAGGGCAGGGGGAGGGAGGGCAGGGGGAGGGCAGTGGGCAAAGGGCAGGGGGAGGGAGGGCAGGGGGCAAAGGGCAGGGGAGGGCAGGGGGCAAAGGGCAGGGGGGGCAGGGGGCAAAGGGCAGGGGGCAAAGGGCAGGGGAGGGCAGGGGGCAAAGGGCAGGGGGAGGGAGGGCAGGGGGCAAAGGGCAGGGGGGCAGGGGGCAAGAGGCAGGTGGGCAGGGATGGTAGGGGGTCAGGGAGGGTAGGGGGGGCAGGGAGGGTAGGGGGGACAGGGAGGGTAGGGGGGCAGGGAGGGGGCAAAGGGCAGGGGGAGTCAGGGACGCGTTTAATAACCCATTCCCCTGCATGTACTCACCTTGCACATGGCCGCACTCCTCTTCCTACAGGCTCCTCAGCGGAGAGGCTGAGATGCTCCGGTGAGGATGTGCTGTGCCTCTCGCGGGGAGAGGCGGAGACAGCCGGAGGAGCGGCCTCTGGGACGGGGAGCGGCCTGTATGAGGGAAGAGCTGCAGAGAGTGTGCTCTGTGTGTGTGGGTGGGAGGGGGGATAAGCGGGGCAGGGGGTGAGTGGGGGGGAGAGCGGGGGGGAAGGGGGAGAGCGGGGGGAGGGGGGGAGAGAAGGGTGAGCGGGCGGGGGTGGGGGAGAGCGAGGGGGGGTGAGCGGGTGGGGGGTGAGGGAGAGCGCCGGGTGAGGGAGTGGCCTATGGGTGGTGAGAGCCATGGGGAGCACTCTCGGGGATGGTCAGCTGGGGGAGCGGCCTATGTGAGGGGAAAGCCGCAGAGAGCATGGGGGAGGGGGGTGGGGGGTGGTGGTGTGTGTGTATGTGTGTGTCTCTCCGTCTCTCCTTTGGCCCATCACTCCGCCTCAGGCCAATGAGAGGTGTGCGGGGGCGGGCGGGCCAAGGGAGCAATCTCATTGGCCTGGCCCAAGTTCCAATGGGATTGCCTCTAGGGACACAGGGAGGGACACAGGGAGACACATACAGACACGGAAACATATGACGCTTTCAGAAATATATAGTAAGATATGTCACAGAAAAAGGTCTGCAAGGCTGATTAAAACCTACCATTAAACTATTGCGGAGGTGAAAAGCGGGGCGGCTTGCGGGCTGTGTATTAACCCTTGTCTCGTAGGGGAGATATTGTCCATTTGAGGGACTTTTGCAGAGGTGAAAAGTGGGACCGCTTGCGAGCGGAGTATTAACCCTTGTTCCGGATGCAGGTCACGTGCTCACAGGTGTGCCGTACGTGACAGAACAAGCGTGCTAAGGGTTAACACGTGCGTTTGCTTATACTATGTGGAACTTCGTCACCCACTGGAATGTTAATGAGCCAGGGGGACAAAGAACTTTGAATCCACAGCTGCATTCAATCTGAACACTGTACAGTGTACATCTGGCAGCTAAAGGGTGTGGGCCGTTTGCTGCCGTTCGCGATTTTTGCTGATGTTAAACCTTCTCTATTTCAGTCTGAAACTCACCAGCTCTTTTATCCCTTGTACCCAATTTTCCAACTCTATCTGTCCATTAAATGTCTGTGAATTGACTGTATAACCTCTGTTCATTTAATGTAACCATGTATTGTTATAACTCTGTGCCCAGGACATACTTGCAAACGAGAGGTAACTCTCAATGTATTACTTCCTGGTAAAACATTTTATAAATAAATAATTATAGTAAGTTTTCTTATTGCGCGAAATATAAAATATATAAGCATAGGCTAGAGCAGTCGGGGCAAAACTAGAGGAGTATGCAAAGAAAAGCATCTTAAAAAGGGCCTACAAGACATTGGGGGTTATGCCTGAAAATAAATGGGCTTTGCCATGCAATAAAGCCCGATCAACACTACCACCTCTTAAAGTTGCAGACCAAGCAATATCCTACATGTGTGTGTTTTTTTAATACATCTGTTCTGTACTATGAGAAAATACTTGTAGCATTTAAAAAAGATTGTTTTAAATACATTTTTAATGTTTCTAATGTAGGAAGCATTCCCAAAGTGACAGCCCCCTTCCCCTTCTGATAGGCTCTGGATCTTGAGCCCCGTCCTCTCTCTAGCAGTGAACCAAATGTATCTAGTAACTGCCCAGTCAATCATATTCCAGAAACGACATTGCCCACAATGCTGTGCAAGAACTCAGTTAAATAACCCTGAACAAGCGATCGATCACAGGAGAACGGATCGATCTGCAGCTTAGCTAATCACTTTTCAGCGTGCAAATTGTATTGATGCACATATTGAATGTGGGGAAAAAATACATATATATTTTTAAACGTTAGCTTGAACTGCAGCTTTAATAAACTCCTATTGACTAACATCATAATGTATTATATACATTACTGTGAAGAATGTATTTAATTTTTGTGAAATTCCTGTTATAATAGAATAATATCTGTAGGTGGGAGAGTTATTTATGTAAATACTAATATGTAAAGGAAGTTGGTGTCTTGACATGAAGTGTAATTTAAAAAAAACAACAGATGTCTTATATTAGGCATCAGTTTGTTCATACAAAGTGCTAAAAAAGAAAAATTGAAGTATGGATAGAAAGAAATGAGTACTTCAGTACAGTAGTGGGTGATACCTTTTTTATTTGGGCTAACAAAAGCCTTCAGCTTGTCTTATAATGTCAATTGTTAGTCCAAAAAATAAAGGTCTCAACTAATACTAAAGTACTCATTTGCTCTGGACTATCGCAACTGGACTAACACGGCTATTTGTACTTAAAGCCGCAGTCCAAGCTGCCGGGTTTAGAAAAAAAAAATGTTTTCCCTTTAATATGTGCATCAACATAATCCACACGATGATAAGTAATTAGCTAAGTTGCCGATCAATCAGTTCTCCTGTGATCGATCGGCGAAGATTCGGCTCTGGAGTTCACTAAATGGCTCAGTGCAGCAGAAGAGGACCAAAGATGCTAAGTTCTGTGGGGAAGATCATGTGACCACGCAGTCACTAGATACAATTGGTGCACTGCTAGAGAGAGGGTTGGGCTCAAAAAGGGGTGTACCAGAGCCTGTTTCAGAAGAGGAAGGGGATGTGACTTTGTAAATGGTTGCTATAGAAACAAAAAAATGCTTGTTGCATTATAATACCTTAAAATTTTCATTCACAGTTGTTTAAAAAAAAATGCTACAAGTATTTTCTCATAGTACAGAACTGTTTATTTGTTGTTGTTTTTTTAACCACATGTAGGATATTGCTTGGTCTGCAGCTTTAATTCACGATAGAAAGAAACACACTAAATTGCACATCTCAAAATTGCAAGAGGGAACACTCACTCAACACATCTTTAAGGATTATGTGTTATACATGTGTGATAGGTATACGTGTCATAGGTATGAAATACACTTGTGATACACAGATATGATATAATATATGTTGAAATAAAAGTGGTCTGATAAAACATTAGAAATGTCTCAAATAACTTCTTGCTATCGAAATGTTTTTTTGTTTTTTTTTTACAACATTATGCAAACCAGCCCTGTGTATAAATAGGTTGCTGAGCAGGTTGGATGAAATAGGCTCTAGACCAGGTGTGGCCAACTCCAGTCCTCAAGGGCCAACCACATGTTTTAAGGTTATACCTGCTTCAGCACAGGTGGCACAGTCAGGGATATCCATAATACCTGTTGGCCCTATAGGACTGGAGTTGGCCACCCCTGCTCTAGGCCCATTACAGATACTGTAGACTTATTGTGATTCCAATCCAAACTTGTAAAAAAAAAATATCAGCCCCAAAGTAGTCTTCCCTGTACACAGGAGAAATAGGGTACAATGTTGCCACCTTGTGTTTCGTGCTGTTGACAGCAATCAGGTGATCAGAGATGCAGAGGCATTATTAATATTATTTTTTATTTGTATGGCGCCAACATATTCAGCGGCGATGTACAATGTGGGAGGGAGGACAACAACATTGTTTGACAAAAAGTGTGAATTTACGGTATGTTAACACAAACTGAGACAAAAGGAAAGAGGTCGCTACCCCGAGGTGCTTACAAGTTTATATCGATTTTTGCCAACTGATCTCAATTTATTACATTTTAGTTTTTTTTCTCGGACGACTCATTTGTTTTGTTATACTTTATAATATGTATTATCCCCTTTAATAAAGGATTTGTAGTTGTTAAAGACCATCCAAGTGATTTTTTTTTTTTTACAATTGCTAACAGGATCGTACTTGGTAAATAATCCCTTAAATCAAGATCTACAAATCAGTGCTAAATTTTAGCATGCCTTTACATCCCAATGGGATTAAGGTGTGCTAAACCTTCGCACCCTTTTGTGGTACTGGGTCTTTGTCTTTCGACACCAATGGCATGTGCTCTGGTCAGTGCCCCAGTTTCTTCAAACTCACAGCGTGGGCATGAGAGCACACCGAGAGCACACTGCGTGTATGCAGTTCTGCTGAATGGGGGGCTCAGCCAGGATCTATTGGGGCCAGACTTCCCTCCAACAGACTCCCCTCCCAACTGAAGGAATGCCCCCACACACACAGTCAGGTAACGGGACCACCCCCTGCTCAAACAGTTGGCTGGCACCAGAATACCAGCCAACAGGCCTGTGTGTATTCATCAAACAACCACAAGTTTGTCGTGCACATGAATATGCGCATTGAGTTCTAGTTTCTGTAGGTGCCCTGGCTGCAAACGTCACTGCCTATGCAGAACCCTGATGAAGAAATGCTGGAGCCACTATTGTTAGCCTCCTGTTAATCATTTGATGACCCCTTTGATATGTTAAACCTTCAACAACTTCTTATAAGCGGAGCCACAAATGCCCCCTCCCTCCCTCAAAAAAGTGACAATAAAATGTGCAAGGTTTTCCGACCAGACCACGAGCGAACAATGCCCTGAATGTGTCTCAAGGGTAAAATACTGTAACCAGGAGAGATGGCAATTTACAGTGCCCAATTTGTTGCCATACAGTTTTTAAGAAATTAAATGCTGTATCTATGGACATTCGAGAGAAAAAACCCTAGATATGGTTGTCTACTGCTTTCCAATCTGCTTTCTCCCTTGTAGTACTTCAACGACACAAGGCAGGAATATGCCCCAGTTTCCATTGCAGTCTTTGCAACTCTGTAGTTAATTTATTACATTTGTTCCAGGATTCATTACCCATGTGTATTATTGTTTCAAATATTACCACTTTGAAAGGTCATGTTTTTCATTCGGATATATTGTTCCAATGTTGACATACTTATTTTCATTTTAAATTAGCTCAATCTTTTTTTTTTTCCCTCTCTGCTTAAAAATCACGAGGTTTACTTAGTTTCAAGTTTGTGAACATGAGCTGGTGATTGCATCATCTGACAGCGTTTGACACATGCTGTTTCAGAACCTTCCTTTATAAAGTGACTCACCATAAGAGACGCTTTTAAACTTTTAAAAGGCCCTGGACATCAGAATCATTGAGGCCCCCACTTTGTTGCTGTATTTGTGTTGGATATGCCAATACTCAACGGGATATGATTGAATGTAACTGACTAAGGCCCCTACTTTCAAGGCTTGTGACAGCTGCCCTTTTGCCTTCTCCTAAAGCAGGACCCACTAACTATTGGTCAATACGTATTATGAGCTAATCCATCATAATTCATAGGGGCTGGGGGGGATTTTTTTTGGCCTGGTTAATTGTGTCAATATGTAACAAGCTGTGTCTAATTAGAATGGCTAAAGATGAATGCAACATAAAAACAAAAAAAGTAGAATCACTCCAAAGTTCCCCAAGAGACATGTGGTAAAGTTTGTTACACACTATAGACATGAACTTTTCCATTATGGCTAATGAAAAAGACATTCAATCATTCATTATTTTGATGGCTGTACTTTATAGTAACACTTTTAAGAAATATTGGTGGACATTATAGTATAATTGTACTGTATGTCCATTCATACTTGATATGTTGTAAACATATCTTATATATATTATATAATATAATATTATTTCCCCCTTATATAACACTGACAGTGTATGCAACACTGTATAAAGAATGTTTACAAGCTATAATATAATGTTGGTGCCTGAGGCACAGGAAGATAAAGTGACAGAAGACACTAACCCTGGGACTGAACGAGGCTGCTTTCGAGTCAGTATCATTGTTTTCAGATACATTGCTTTTACTCACCGAGCCACTCCTTCTGCTATGATAATAAATACATTCATGTAGACGTGTTTTTAGTTCGATGGTTTCTCTTTTTCCTTTTACTGATTAGGTTTAACAATATTCCTTTACCTAGACTTGCACCTAATCAGTAATCTCCACACTGTAAGACTTTACAGTATGAGGACAGCATGGTGCAATCTGGACAGTAATTTTGCACCATGTTGACAGTTAATGAACCCAAATAAGTAGAGTTACTAGAGGCACAGGTACAGACGTCTTCTGGACATTCTAGCTTCTTGTTTATTAGAATAACAGTATTGAGATATTTGCAAATCTAGATCATGCATAGAATGACACTTTACAACACTTGCTTGAAAATATCATGTTATTGTTAATTTTTTGTGTGTTTAGTATACCCCGTTTTTTTCGTGACATAACATTATTGTGTGTATAATTTAATGGCCTACATTTTGATTACACAACCTCGTAAGGAGGTAGCACTGCTGCTCTATGGCTCTTTCTGATGTGAGAATTATCCGTGGATATCAAAGATGGTGGCCGTTTCCCCTAGCCTTCAAGTCATATTTCTACTGTAGATCATTCCAGTCATATAATGATTAGCAATTTTGTTTTCGCCATGATAAAAGCACTAAAAAAAAATTAAAAAAATCCTGCATCATTGTGTGTCGTTGTAAAGAACCAATTTGACACTGTGGTGGGTTTTTTTTTGCCCGGTATTTCACATAAGCCGATGTCCTCTCGTGTAACCGAACCACCGCTGCGACACTGGCACATTTCGAAACCAGCTAGCTGTTTCACACTAAAGATACTAGATAAATACATTGTGTAATTCTGAAAGGAAACTCTAGAAGGAAGTGTCATTTAATATGTCAGATTGCAAAGCCTGAAGAAGAAGAAGAAGAAGGGAGGAAAAAAAAGGCACATTGTGGCGCTAATAAATAAAACATAAAGGATTGAACAAAACATGTCACCATCTGACAAGGTAGTTTTTCTTGCAAACAGGTGCACTGCAATTTTAGAAATATGAAATCTTAAGAGGATTGCGTTGCACAATAGATGGCAGCTTAACAGCACGTTGATGCTTTTTGGCAGCCTTTCAAATGTAATGGTATTTTTTTTTCCTTCTCCTTCTTCAAACCTTCCAGTGAGAGGGAGACTGCTGCCAAGAAATAGGAGCCAGTTCTGGATACAGAAAGGCTCACATTTAAAGCAGGGCTTTTTGCCAAGCGCTACAAGGCCAAACTGGAAACGACCACATTGAGTTCATTAAAATGAATGAATAATCAAAATACTATAACTCTTTGCAAATGAAAAAAAAAATTAAGTAATAATCTGTGTAAATGTTTAATTAAATTCACAACTGCTGAAAATTATTTCGAGCGCACTTTGTCTGTTAATCTGGTGAAAAATCCACTACATTCTCATTAAATTGTTCGGGATAACCAAGGGCTTATATGTTAACAAAATATTAGATTGATTCCCAAGCGGAGTTATAATGAAGTTCTTAGAAAATTGACCAGTTCTTTAAATGCCCCACTCAGACATGTTTCAACCTTGAAGGGTATTGAGACATGTCTGTGAGTGGGTTTACTGGCTTTGCATCTCATCCCAGCCTCTGTCTAAAAGCTGTGTTTAAAGCAGTATGCATTGTCTTAAGGATTTGCTTGTGTAATACGAGCTTGAGACAAAAGGTGGCACTGTGTGCTCATTTGCATGTCATTTCCCAGAATCCCTTGCTACAGTGGAAGCGCTGTGTGCTGGGCAATAATGGTGAAAGACAGGGTTGCAGACCTGTCTAAGACATGCAAATGAACATACAGTAATATTTACAGTTGCTATATATATATATATATATATATATATATATATATATATATATATATATATATATATATATATATATATATTTAAACACTTTTTATTTGTACAGTACAAAAGAATTTTCCAACTGGGGTACAAAAATCAAGAGGAAGCAAAATGGAGATTATGACATAAACGGATACTGTTAAATACAGTTTACCATAATGTAAGGTAGGGAGGTTAACAAAAAAAAGGGGGGAGGGGGTGGTATGGGAGTGTAGCCCCTTTGTGCATACTTACATTGGTAGACTGCGGCTAAGATGGTACCTCTTTGGGTGTTCACAGTTGTGTCACTCATTATATCTTGGGGAAAGGGAAACTTGGGTAGGGGATACATAGGGATGCAACAGGCATAACGGTCATACACATATACACTTAATTTGTCATGGTCTCCAATGTTCGAGGTGGGATATTGGAATCAGGTTTATGCAACGTGCTAGATATCTGAATGGTGGTGTTACCGTTCTATGCTTGTGGATCATAGTTCCATTCTGGGGGCCCAATTATAAATGCCCTAAACTAAGGCCATGTCCCTCTCCATTGGGGTGGTCAATGAAAAATTAGATCCAGGGGTCCCAAATTCTCATGAAGCAACTATCCGATAGGACAGGGAAGCTCAAATCCAGTCCTCAAGCTCCCCCCCCCCCCTCCCAACAGATTAGGTTTTCAGAATATCCAGGCTTCAGCACAGGTGGCTAAATCAGAGGCTCAGTCAAAGGCTGAGCCTGACTGAGCCACCTGTGCTTAAGCCGGGACCGATTGAGTCACCTGTGCTAAAGCAGAGACTGATTGAGCCACCTGTGCTGAAGCAGTAATATCCTGAAAACCTGACCTGTTGGGGAGGCTTGAGGACTGAAGTTGAGCCCCCCTATGATAGGAAGCGTGTAAGCTTCTCCATTGTCGTTATGTGCCACGTTGTATTTTTATTTTGTCTATATGTGGGGCTTCTAGTTGCCTCCACTGTGCCGCCACACAGCAGCGAGCCACCATGACGATGTGTTTCACCAGTTTACATGCTCTGTTGGGGAGCTTGTGAATCGGCTTGTTGAGATGGGCCATCCATGGATCTGGACGCACCATGGTTCCTAGGATAGCTGTAATCAGCTCAAATATGCTGGACTACATCCCTGTCACCCTAGGGCGGTACTACCATACATATTTAAGTATGCCCAAATGTCCACAAGCCCTGAAGCACTCTGGGTACAAGCCTCACCAGAGTTAAATACCACCCATGCAGGATTTTACATGCATTTTCTTTCGTGGTGACACATACGGAGCTTGACTGCAACCTCGTAGCCAGTCATACATTTCAAGTGATGCGCCACAATCTCTTTCCCATTGCAGCATGAACCCGCGTTTTGGTAAGGATGCAGAAAAAACATCCAGAGCTCACGGACAGAGTCCTGTTAGAGTATCCATAGTCGGCAAGCAGGCAGAGGTCCAGAGTCCAGGGGACAGGCAAATGGTCAGGGCAGGCAGAAAGCAGCGAGGTCGGGGTCACGGTCCATGGTCAGCAACAAAGGAATCCAAACAAGCAACAGGGAAAGGGGTGACAGTGAAGACTGACAGGAGCTGCAAAACTTAGAATTTTGCTCGGCGAATCCCACTGGGAACTGCAGCCTTAAGTAGCAAGCTGCCCATAACCAAAATGGCCGAACTGAGGCAAGCTGGAACACCCGAACTGCAGCAAACTCAGCACAGATCAGGCAGAATCCTTACATAAAGTGGGCTAGCTGCATATATCGGAACCTTTCCTGCTCTGACAATTGTCTTCTCTCCTTGAGAGTTTCAAAAGGAATTAGTTTGCCCCAGGAGATCATGTCCATCAGCCTTGAATGCCCCGTGTTGTGTGCCAGACGGGAAGTCTGGGTTCTGTAGCAACGGGACCTTTAATGAGTTCTGGGATGTTGAGTTTGATTTTGTACTGGTCTCAAAGATGTAAGGAGTGGTCGGAAAGGACTGAAGGGATGGGTCTCTGTAATCCCCTGATAGCCATAGTAGGGAGCAGAGGTCCTGGGAAGACATCAGGTCTCTTTTGATATCAACCCAAACTCTTGTGTTACAAGGGGACTGCCACATTGTTAGATGGCAGTATTGGAGGGTGAAGTAATATTGTAGGTCCATAAATCCGGGAGAGCCAACTCCCCAAGGTCCCAGGACATCAATCGCATGGTGTTTCCTGTGCCTCTTATGGTTCTATATGAATTTAGAAATAGCAACCAATAGGGCGCTGATATCCCTGTATATAATTGGTATGGGAAGGACCCTAAAAGGTACATGATCCTAGCCAGAAGGTTCATCTTTACCGAACACACTCTGCCCAGCCATGAGATGCAATATTTGTCCCACGAGTCTAGCTCCTTTATTAAGGTTTTAATTAGTTGTGGGTAGTTGGCGTGGTACATCGCCCTCTCTCCCCTCTTTCTCACTCTCACTCTCGCTCCCCCTTTTACTCTCTCTAATAGTTTCCCCCTTTCACTCTCTCTCCTTCTATCATAGTCTCCCACTCTCACTCTCTCTCCCCCCTCTTTCTCCCACCCTCTTTCTCTCCCCCCTCTCTCTGTCTCTCCCTCACTCCCCCACTCTCACAATACACCCCTCACCACAATACACACACACACAATACCCTCTCCACAATACACACACACAAACCCCCCCTACACAATACACACACACAAAAAAACCTTCCCCCAATACACACACAAACCCCACTCCCCACAATACCCATGCAATACCCCCACCCCCACAATACCCACGCAAAACTATCCTCCCCCACAATACCCGCACCCCCCCAATTCCCACACAAAACGACCCTACCCCACAAAACCACCACCCTATACCCACACAAAACCACCTTCCCCCACAAAACCACCCTCCCCCACAATACCCACACAAAACCACAATCCCCCACAAATCTCACCACCCCCACAATACCCAAACAAGACCACCCTCCCCCACAAACGCAACACAACCTTACCTTGGGGAGAGCCCACGGTGCCGCGCAGTCGCGGACATTGGGCCCGAGTTCCTGCCGGGCCCTACTTCTGGTTCGCATCTAGGGGCAGAGGAGGCCTGGACCAGCTGGGGGGAAAGGAGGCCCGGATGAGTAGGATGGGGGGAAGAGAGGAAGCCCGGCAGTCGGATGCAACTTCAAGAACCGGGCCCACCCCTCTGCGCCGGGATGGATGTCCCAGCTCTCCCTCCTGGTTAGAGCGCAGGGTCGCATGTGCCGCGTGTTTGACAGCCCTGCTCTATTTGATCTATGGAAATGCTATTCCCTGTCTTGTGCTTTTTTTTTTTTACAAATCGGAGAGGTTGTTCTGGAGTCTGATCTTTTTCCTGTGGCATGCTATGTTTATTAGAGGTCTTTTCAACACTGCCTTACAGTATGTTCCTCCCACACTGTGCTATATGGTGTATCAAGGTTTTGTTTATGGTAAAGTATGAGTTCATTGTGATAGTATCTCTGGGACATATAATAGGGAGTCATTCATTCTCCATGAGAAAGGACTGCTGTGTGGCCTTGTGTTCATTAAATCTATAGTGGTCATATCATGGTCTGACCATGTTATGGGGTATATCCGTGTGTCTGTGAGTATACTCATGATATCTATGTCTACAAATACAGTATCTAGTCTATACGCAAATAGGACTCATGAACAGTTGAAAAGAAAGTATAGTCTCTCTCCTGTATGTGTACGCTCCTCCATGTGTCTATTCTTCTGGCCTGCTTGCACACTTCCTTGAGTAGCCTGGTGTCCCCTGAAGTCACCTGACTTTGTTTAGCTCTCGTCGCTCAATCTGACTGTTCAAGCTCGGATCGAGAGTCGTATTAAAGTCTCCTCCCAGAACTACCCTACCCTCCCTGGCTGGCACCCCCTAGCTTACTAAAAAAAATGCCTTAAAAAGCTTTCCCTGTCTGTGTTGGTAGCATAAAGGTTTGCTAAGGTGAACGTGCTCCACCTATTATACCTACGAGGATCAGATACCAGCCCTCCATATCTGATACTATTTTGTCTAAATTGAAGGGTGTGTTATTGTGAAGCAAGATTGCTACGCCTCAGGATTTGGATTGGGCGAAGGCTATAGTATTCAGTGTATTGTTTGTCGAGGGGTTTTGATTTGGAGCTAAAATGTGTTTTCTGGAGGATGACTATGTTGACCTTGAAGCACTTGTAGTCTGTTAGTGCCATCTTCGTTTTCGAGGACTGTTTAGGCCCCTTGTATTGTGAGATATGATTTTTAGAGCAGACAAATTAGACAGTAAAAAGTATTATAGCATAATGTGTGCCAACCTAGTGAAATGTGTTCCTTCTGTTTAGCGGAGGACCTGGAAATTGTGAGAAGACCTGGTGAATATGTTGACACCAGCCTTTGCGCATGGAAAGGGTGTTGAGAACAAGAATAAACATAACACGATATGGGGATAACTAGAAAAACAGTGATAATAACCTGAATAACAAAGTGAATTTGAACACATGGAAACGTTAATAGTAATCTTGGTACATTCTCCACAATGTACCTATGATGTGGGCAGCACCGGGTGGCCGGCACCAGTAGTGCATTGCCGCCTTTGTGGAAAAATCGTAGTTGGTACCCAAATGGGGGGGCTTGCATTAGTGGGTGCTTCCATCGATGTAGCAAAGTCACCTCTCCAAGCAGGACCTCTTTTGGTTGCTTTGCAGGTGGGGATTTGTTGAACCACGTAAGGCTAGAAATTGCATAGTGAAAGGAGCAAAAGTTCTACTACCAAAAGGCTAAGATATTGTGCCTTACTTTTAAGGTGATGGGGTTACACCAAAGCTAAAGCTCCCATTATGGGACTCCAACGCCACGTGCGACACGGCACCATTTTCTGGTCGGCTGACCACGCTCTTCCTCTTCCTGAAAGTCTTCTGAAGCCACAGTTTGCTTCTCCCCCCCCCCCTTTGTCATGCCTGCCGGATTAGCAGGAGAGATGAGAGTTCACTGAACCCACTTTTTGATGAAATTGAGGGGGGGGGGGGGGGTTGGGGGTGCTTATGTTGCTATATAGTGCCTGCCAGCGGCTGAGCTGAAGTAACTCACATCCATCTTGTTCAGCTCCAACCGGAGGTCCCCCACATCAAAAAATAAATAAATTGGAGATTTTTATGAGTATATTTGATGATGGAAGAACAGTGATATAAATGTGCACATTTGTATTTCCACAATAACTATTACAATTATCGTCCCCTCCTTCAAGACTTTACAATCCTCTGCCCCCTTTCCATCTCTACTCTGTTCTCTTGTTATGTCTGCGTTCTGCTCCATGTTTTTTCCTTTCTGGCCCTTGTGTCTTCAGCTTTCTCAGCATGAAACCTTCCAACGCGTTTCATGGAAATAGAACATCCACTTCATCAGACAGTGCACTCCACAACATAGTATCATTAAAAAAAAATCAAGAATGATCAAAGATCTTTAATCTTTTAACAAAACTGCTGCAGGATGGATTTACAAAATAGTTACACACAATTTATGCAAAAATGCATCATCAATTCAGTAACTCAAACTTCCATAGAAAAATATTCATATGCATATCTAAGGGAAACAATACTCTCATCAATTACCCAATTACCAATAGTTAAAAAAAAAT
Source organism: Ascaphus truei (assembly GCF_040206685.1). NCBI lineage: Eukaryota > Metazoa > Chordata > Amphibia > Anura > Ascaphidae > Ascaphus > Ascaphus truei. The sequence continues at coordinate 59,021,976 of NC_134491.1, read as the reverse complement.
GGAGGTGTAATATAGAAGTGAAAGAGCCCAAACGTACCACTTCAACTCACAGGGTCCTTAAAGCGAAACTCCAATATAAAATAGACCCAAAGAACAAAAAGGAGGAGGAGCTATAGAAAAGTCCCAAAGGAATATTCGATATAGAGAGACAATATCAATGTCCTCATTAAGGATATTCTCAACCAGGAGGACTTCTATACTTTTAAACTGTCCTGCAGAGTTTTATACTCCCTCTCAGTATACAGACTAACATCATATGGTTGAGAAGCAGGTGCCCAGGAAGGATCTGCAAATGAACCCTCATCGTGGAGACACAGAAGTCCTGCCGGGCTGTTCTAATACCCCGTAGTTGGCCTTCAACAGATTGATGATGAGCCTTTTATCTTTGCTATTCGTATGTGCAATACTTACCAAATATAACTATACTACCCTAAGAGCCGTCATGCACTTTTCTCTTTTTGTTTCCGATCCCTAAATGTTCTAGACGGGAAGTCATCTTTTTTGAAGAGCGTGGACTTTTTTTTCAAAAATTTCAGTGGTTTTTTATAATTGGGTTTTAAAGTATGTGAAGAAATGAGGCCGCGCTCGTGCGTCCCAGGTGTAAGTAGTTCAATGTGGATGACTTAAACGCCTTGCTGCTGATGTTTGGGAGTCCCCCAAGCTCCAGATGGCAATCTTTGAAGACATAAAAAGGAACACAGAACGCGCCGGGGACAAGTATAAAATTGTATTTGACAATAATAAAAAAGCAAGTAGACACTTAGGCCAAGCTCATACACTCCGCTTGCTTGCGAGAGTGCAAGCTCTTGCTGCACAAGCACACGCGATCTGTGTGCATAGTGTAGGACAAGCATGTAAAACTCAAAGACTAACCCGGGCCAAATAAACAAGGTTTAAGTTTAGGTGGGCCGCAAAAAAACAAAAACTTCAATTTTCATAGAAACGTAGGTTTATTTCGAAAAGTACACTATAAAAAAAAAAGAACAAGAACAACGATAAAATTAATGTTTTCTTCCTGACACTTGGCATCTATGACTCTCTCTCTTTCACTCTCAGACTCTCTCTCTCTCTCTCTCTCTCTCTCAGACTCTCTCTCACTCTCAGACTCTCTCTCACTCTCAGACTCTCTCTCTCAGACTCTCTCTCTCTCTCTGACTCTCTCTCTCTCTGACTCTCTCTCACTCTCTCTCTCAGACTCTCTCTCTCTCTCTCTCTCTCAGACTCTCTCTCAGACTCTCTCTCTCTTAGACTCTCTCTCTCTCAGGCTCTCTCTCTCTCTCTCTCAGACTCTCTCTCACTCTCAGACACACTCTCTCAGACACTCTCTCTCTCAGACACACTCTCTCTCTCAGACACTCTCTCTCT